>NW_011417793.1:0-809 GCF_000754665.1 Bison bison bison | reverse complement strand
AGGGCCTTCGTCTCCTGTATGGCCTAGAGACCAATCTCTCGACCTCTCTCCAACGCCTCAGGAGGCTTGACTCCCTTTAGTCCACCCAGTGAGCTCCAAGAGATACCCGTCGCGACTCGAGAGCAGAGCGGGGTTCTTTGCCTCCGCTCGACATGAATGCCTGTCTCCCCGGGTGTGTCTGGAATGCAACCCTGAGATCCCTGTCGCCCCTGGAGAGGAACATGGGCTTCTGGACACAAGCCAAGATGAGGTCTATTGGCCCTGCAGTCACTCGAGAGCAATCCCCAGCTTTCCTTCGCAACTCGAATGGAAGATTGGACTTCCCTGGGCCAACACAAGAGGCATCCTGAATTCCCCGTCGTAATTCGAGAATCCTGCTACACCTCGAGAAAAACCACGTGGTTCCCCCGTCATCGCAAGATGTAGCCCTGTGCCACTACAGCATCTCAGGAGAAGTCCCACTTCAGGATTGGAGTTCGAAACGGTACTTGTCACCCTTGATGCGACCCACAAAGTGCCCCGACATCCCGGTCTCCCTCGAGACGGAACACCGAAGTTTTCCGGCACCACTTCCTCTGAGCCTCTTCTACCCTCCTGATCTGGACAGGAGGGTCGACTCCTCTGCTTTGTCTGGAAGGGGTTCCCGACCTTCCGGTCGCACCTCAGGATGAGGCCGGTCTCACGACGACATTCCAGACGTGGCCTCGTGGGTGGTTCCACATTCCGAAGGACCCCGATTTCCCGGTCCCCTCTTGATAAGAACCCGATGCCCGGACACCTCTTCGAACTCCACCCTGTGAATGAAGTCA
>NW_011417792.1:0-627 GCF_000754665.1 Bison bison bison | reverse complement strand
GACTCCGATCGCAGGGTCCCTGCAGACTGGGGACAGGAGAGTCAGGCCTCGTCTTGGGTTGAGGCATGGAACTCCGCTTGCCTCTCGAGGTGTCCCCGGGGAGAGAGGCCACTTGTCGAGCTGTATTTGGAACCTGGGGGTTTTTTCCGGTCGATGCTCGGGCGAGTCACTGCCCCTTCGTGTTGACTTCATTCACAGGGTGGAGTTCGGAGAGGTGTCCGGGCATCGGGTTCTTATCTAGAGGGGACCGGGAAATCGGGGTGCTTCGCAATGTGGAAGCACCCGCGAGGCCACGTCTGGAATGTCGTCGTGAGACCGGCCTCATCCTGAGGTGCGACCGGAAGGTCGGGAACCCCTTCCCAGACCAAGCAGGGGAGTCGACCCTCCTGTGGAGATCAGGAGGGTAGAAGGGGCTCAGAGGAAGTGGTGCCGGAAAACCTCGGTGTCCCTCTCCAGGGGGACCGGGATGCCGGGGGAACTTTGTGGGGGCGCATCAAGGGTGCCAAGTACCGTTTCGACCTCCAATTCCTCACGTGGGACTTCTCCTGAGGCGCTGTAGCGGGAAAGGGCTTCATCTTGCGATGACGGGGGAACCACGTGGTTTTTCTCGAGTTGCGGCGGGATTCT
>NW_011417791.1:0-532 GCF_000754665.1 Bison bison bison | reverse complement strand
GGGTTGAGGCAGGAAACCCTGCCTTCCCTCGACTTGTGCAGGTGACCTCAGGGGGCTTACTCATGGTGGCTCTGAGAAGTAAGCGAAACTGGAGGTGGGAGGGGCCTCTCGGGACTCCCCTGGGTTCGGTGCATTGGAAGAGGGCCTCATCTCCAGTTGAGGCAGGGAACCTCAGGGTTCCTCTGATTTCGGACTCCGATCGCAGGGTCCCTGCAGACTGGGGACAGGTAGAGTCAGGCCTCGGTCTTGGGTTGAGGCATGGAACTCCGCTTGCCTCTCGAGGTGTCCCCGGGGAGAGAGGCCACTTGTCGAGCTGTATTTGGAACCGGGGTTTTTTCCGGTCGATGCACGGGCGAGTCACTGCCCCTTCGTGTTGACTTCATTCACAGGGTGGAGTTCGGAGAGGTGTCCGGGCATCGGGTTCTTATCTAGAGGGGACCGGGAAATCGGGGTGCTTCGCAATGTGGAAGCACCCGCGAGGCCACGTCTGGAATGTCGTCGTGAGACCGGCCTCATCCTGAGGTGCGACCGG
>NW_011417790.1:0-704 GCF_000754665.1 Bison bison bison | reverse complement strand
GGGGAGAGAGGCCGCTTGTCGAGCTGTATTTGGAACCTGGGGTTTTTTCCGAACGATGCACGGAAAAACTGCCCCTTCGTGTGGACTTCATTCACAGGGTGGAGTTCGGAGAGGTGTCCGGGCATCGGGTTCTTCTCAAGAGGGGACCGGGAAATCGGGGTCCTACGGAATGTGGAACCACGCACGAGGCCACTTCTGGAATGTCGTCGTGAGACCGGCCTCATCCTGAGGTGCGACCGGAAGGTCGGGAACCCCTTCCAGACAAAGCAGGGGAGTCGACCCTCCTGTCCTGATCAGGAGGGGAGAAAGGGCTCAGAAGAGGGGGTGCCGGAAAACCTCAGTGTTACTCTCGAGGGAGACCGGGATTTCGGGGAACTTTGTGGGTCGCATCAAGGGTGCCAAGTGCCCTTTCGACCTCCAATTCCTAACGGGGGACTTCTCCTGAGACGCTGTAGCGGGAAAGGGCTTCATCTTGCGATGACGGGGGAGCCACGTCGTTTTTCTCGAGTTACGGCGGAATTCTCGAGTTACGACGGGAATTCAGGCTGCCTCTTGTGTTGGCCCAGGCAAGTCCAATCTTCCATTTGAGTTGCGAAGGAAAGCTGGGGATTGCTCTCGAGTGACTGCAGGCCAATAGACCTCATCTAGGCTTGTGTCCAGAAGCCAATGTTCCTCTCCAGGGGCGACAGGGATCTCGGGGTTGC
>NW_011417789.1:0-601 GCF_000754665.1 Bison bison bison | reverse complement strand
AGAGAAAAAAGTAATCCTTTCTATTTGGTAAATACACAACAATATTAATTTTCTAAATTAGTTGGATGAAATTGTAAACATTTCATTTTCATCTCATTATCCAGATGGCTGCATATTTTTGGATTTTCTGTCGCTGCCACTGACATTAATGGGGATGAGTAAGTTTTTAAAAAATGTTTTCAGAAACAGTTTTCCTCTTGTGTTTATGAATGCTTTACTAAAACTAAACATTTTTCCTTCTGTTTCTCTGTCTCCTTCCCACTAATCTTCCTATTTAAGGAACCAATTTGATGCAGCCTTAATCATGAATACTAGAAAATCTTTATGTTGTTAATAATTCCTTTCAATAGCTTTTATAGTATGAAGGAATAAAATAATCTTATGAATTACTCATAGTTTCTTAAAAGAACTGAAGGAAGGTTTGAATTAGAAATGGTCATTTCAAATGTGGCCTTAAGAGAGGTAGAAAGAGGGAAACTTGAGTTTCAACTAAGAAAGAAAATGATTATTAATAGTCACATGGAATTTGATCTTGCCTTCGTGAAAACGATTCTGTTGTTTTAGTTACGCAGATGTGTTTATCGGCGCACCTCTCTTCATG
>NW_011417788.1:0-742 GCF_000754665.1 Bison bison bison | reverse complement strand
ACACACAAATACACACCAGTGACAAAGAGTAAGGACAAAATACACTGCATGCAACATTTTCTCGAATTTTTCAGTGGCTCTTCCTTCCTTTCCCTTATGTCAGCTAAGGGATACATTTATGAAGGTCTTAGTTTATAGAATTTAGTTATGAAATTAGATTTTCACTCAAACAACATAATTATATGATTTATCAAATTCAGCACTATTTGGTTACAACACATATAACTTTAGAGAATGAAATGACATAAAATCTATTTTATCTGTAAAGGATCATTTAGTTATTTTACCCTTAATGGTTGTTGTACTTGAGAAATATTTAAAATGCTAAGTAAAACACTCTCAACAACAGATCAAAACTTTCAATGTTAAGAAAACTGAGGATTACTTAGTATAGAAAGTCTGCAACTTCTAATCACATGAATTAGAAAATTATGACTCCACTCTGTCTTCTGAAAGCTTCACTCTGGAAACGCCCTTCTTATGGTAGTGGCAACACAAAATGATGAAAAGAATAGATGTTAGCAAATGGTGTAAAACACTTGGGCAGTGTCTGTAAGAAAACAGCCCCTTTTATTAACCTCAAATGCATATTTCTGCTTTCCTTAAATTCTATCAAAAATCTCAAGAAAATATCTAAATAAGTGGAATATATAGAAAGACTCCCAAACAGACGAGTTCATACTCGTCTTATGATGGTGAGACAATTTATTCAAAACATCTGTTTACTGGAGGTAAAACAGGA
>NW_011417787.1:0-510 GCF_000754665.1 Bison bison bison | reverse complement strand
TCGGTGGGCTGGAGCCCAGGGACCGTCAAAGATGCCGTCTGGTCTAGGAACATGTCCATAAGGGTGCCGCCCACCACACTCTCAGCCTTTGCACTAATTTGGGCCAGCAGCCAGAGAATGGCTCATAGCCTTGGGCCCGCCTATTTGGCTGATCTCCCCAGGGCCCTTTCACTATGTCCTGTGCTGTCTGCCAACCCATTCTTCAGCCTCAGTCCACCTTACACACACCAGCCCCACCTCCCTACCATCCCCCTCACTCCATGCCCCCAAAGAGTTAGTGTGTCCCACAGGATTACTGCAGCCTGATCCGCATTTGTGCACCACTTGTTGTGCTATTATGACCCATCCCTTCATATCTGCCCCAGCCTGGGTTCGCGACCAGGGCCAAGAGGAGCATCAGAGGCGTTCAGAGGAATGCAGGAGTGTCCTGAGGCCCCAGACCATCTTAGTTGTAAGCCCTGGTGTTCAGGGTGCTGGGGCCCATGGCCTGCCTTCCTGATGCTTTTCGTG
>NW_011417786.1:0-583 GCF_000754665.1 Bison bison bison | reverse complement strand
GTGGAAGCACCCACGAGGCCACGTCTGGAATGTCGTCGTGAGACCGGCCTCATCCTGAGGTGCGACCGGAAGGTCGGGAACCCCTTCGAGGCAAAGCAGGGGAGTCGACCCTCCTGTGGAGATCAGGAGGGTAGAAGGGGCTCAGAGGAAGTGGTGCCCGGAAATCCTCGGTGTTCCTCTCCAGGGAGACCGGGATGCCGGGGAACTTTGTGGGGGCGCATCAAGGGTGCCAAGTACCGTTTCGACCTGCAATTCCTCACGTGGGACTTCTCCTGAGACGCTGTAGCGGGAAAGGGCTTCATCTTGCGATGACGGGGGAACCACGTGGTTTTTCTCGAGTTGCGGCGGGATTCTCGAGTTACGACGGGGAATTCAGGATGCCTCTTGTGTTGGCCCAGGGAAGTCCAATCTTCCATTCGAGTTGCGGAGGAAAGCTGGGGATTGCTCTCGAGTGACTGCAGGGCCAATAGACCTCATCTAGGCTTGCGTCCAGAAGCCAATGTTCCTCTCCAGGGGCCACCGGGATCTCGGGGTTGCATTCCAGACGCACCCGGGGAGACAGGCATTCATCTCGAGTGGAAGC
>NW_011417785.1:0-509 GCF_000754665.1 Bison bison bison | reverse complement strand
ACCCAGTGTGGCTGAGGCACTGCGAGCTCACGCCAGTGTTATTTGTTTGCAGCATCCCTCCCTCCCTCCCCACAGCGCGACTGAACAAGTAAGCTTAAAAAAAAAAAAAAAGTAGTCCTCCACTGTCCCCTTTGTGTCAGGGCAGAAACCAGATACTGAAGAGACTAGCAAACAGAAGAAGATATAACAGAGGGAAACGCCTTGGAAGCTACAGGCAATAGATCAAAACCCTGTGATTACTATGGACTACATAGGAAGGGGCCTATAGATCTTGAGAAATATAAGTCAGACCAAGGAACTAGCCAAAAATGAACTGAACCCACAATACCCACAACAAAACCAAGTAAGTCCTAGATATTATTTTTATTATTTTTACGATCATTCTTTTCTTTTTTTTATTTTTTTTTTAAATTTTAAGTCCTCTATTGTTCCTTTAATTTTCACTTTTATAACCTATTACTTTGACAAAAAAAAAAAGACCCTATTTTTTTTCTTCTTCAGCAAACTTC
>NW_011417784.1:0-627 GCF_000754665.1 Bison bison bison | reverse complement strand
TAAGGGAAAGGAAGGAAGAGCCACTGAAAAATTCTAGAAAATGTTGCATGCAGTGTATTTTGTCCTTACTCTTTGTCACTGGTGTGTATTTGTGTGTGTGTATTTTCCTGCAAATTTAGATGCTACCCCTTGCTTTTTTAACAATGTGCTTTGAATATATCCTCTGTAGTAAGATGAAATGAAGTTCAGGGCTAGTTCATTAAAGTCAATACAATTATACTCGTTTGTAGTGAGAGACCATTCATCAAGTAATTTCTGAAACACATTTCTTCTGAGAATTTATACGGAATACACATTTAGCTGGTTTCTCTAAAATAAAAACAGGGGAGTAAACCCTCAGAGGGTTTCATTTCACTTTGCTAGAGTTTCTTTCCCAAGTTTATAAGCTGAGTGTATACATAAATAAATCCAAGAAAAACTTCACCGATGTGGTCTGTGGTGTTTCATCTGTGGAGGTCCTCAACCCTTATATGCTGAATGTATTTGAGATGGAGGATTAGTTTTAGTATGCTGAAGAAAAATCTTGAGAAGTTGACTTCATGGATAAACAAAACTTCCTGGATAGTTAATCTTTTGACATATCTTTCTTCAACCCTTTGCCAAAAATTTCAGAATCTGCACACATGA
>NW_011417783.1:0-590 GCF_000754665.1 Bison bison bison | reverse complement strand
GCCACCATGAGAAGCCCCCTGAGGTCACCTGCACAAGTCGAGGAACGCCAGGGTTTCCTGCCTCAACCCGAGAAAGACCTCGAGAGACCTTCTCCACACGTCTAGAGGCCAGGTTCCCCTACCATGACTCGAGAGCAATGACGCGCTCCCCCTCGCCACTCGCATGGAGACCCCGACTTCCCTGGCACCCCACGAGAGGCTCACTGACCTCGCCGTCGTACCTCGTGAGAAACCGCACCCTGGGGCCGCCGCTCGAGAACCACCCCGAGACTCCCCCGTCATCGCGGAGATGAGGGCCTTCGTCTCCTGCATGGCCTAGAGGCCAACCTCGCGACCTCTCTCCAAACGCCTCAGGAGGCTTGACTCCCTTTAGTCCACCCAGTGAGCTCCAAGAGATAGCCGTCGCGACTCGAGAGCAGAGCGGGGTTCTTTGCTTCCACTCGAGATGAATGCCTGTCTCCCCGGGTGCGTCTGGAATGCAACCCCGAGATCCCTGTCACCCCTGGAGAGGAACATTGGCTTCTGGACACAAGCCTAGATGAGGTCTCTTGGCCCTGCAGTCACTCGAGAGCAATCCCCAGCTTTCCTTC
>NW_011417782.1:0-513 GCF_000754665.1 Bison bison bison | reverse complement strand
AACACAACATTGTTAAGCAACTACATGTGTATATGTGTACATACTCTAGGCTCCATTTAAAGGATGTTCTAAAAGAAGCAGATGTAATCTACAATAACAGAACTGAGAACAGGGGTTGCATGGGGAAAGACAGTGTGGGGAAGTATACCAAAGAAATTATAAGGATAATGGGGAAAAAAAATTTTTTTCAATGAGCATTAGATATATAATCTAGGTGAAATTGCAGAAATATTTCTGAAATGGAAATTCCAAACAGGGTCTTGCCAAGTGGCTCTATGTATTTATAAATTTACTAGATAATGTCATATTGTCCTTCAGAAAGTTGCGTCACACTATGTGCTCACAACACTGCTGAAACACTCCTTTTCCAATTTGTCATCGTCCATTTGGAGGAAAAATTTGGTATATTTCAACTTTGTCATTGAACTTTGGCAGTTTTCATGGTGAGAAATCATAATCCATTATTGTTTTCGTTTGCATTTATTTTATTACCAGGTAGGTATGACATTTCTT
>NW_011417781.1:0-515 GCF_000754665.1 Bison bison bison | reverse complement strand
AAAGGCGAGGCCTTTCTGCGACCGCCAGGTTGTGCCAACAGAGGGCGGACTACGTGGTTCCCTGCTCCACGCAGTCCCAGTTCCCTGACCTGTGGTCCGCACCCCTCCGCCGCGCCCACTGGATGCCGATACCTTGGGGGACCCAGGAGCGCACGCAGTGGGCGTTCCCAGCCGCCACGGCGACCCCCGAGAGGACAACGGGGAAGCCCTCCCCTACCCCGCCAGGAGCCGACCCCCGCCCCGCGCCGCCCCGCCCCTGCCATGCTCCCGGTGCCTTCCCAGCCGCAGTGGGGACTCCCCGGAGCACAACTCGGGACCGCCCCCATCCCCGCCACGACCCGATTCCCGACCGCGCCGCCCGGCTTCGCCCCGCCCCGGGCGCGCTCCCGGTGCGCTGCCCACCTTCACCACGGGCTCCCGGTGACGCCCCGCCCCCACGCCCGGTTCCAGGACGAGCCTCTGGGACCTCGCTCCCGCCGCCCGGTAAACCGGGGACAATCCATCCAGCCCACAGA
>NW_011417780.1:9775-10237 GCF_000754665.1 Bison bison bison | reverse complement strand
AGAAAGGCAATACCAAAGAATACTCAAACTACTGCACAATTGCACTCATCTCACACGCTAATAAAGTAACGCTCAAAATTCTCCAAGCCAGGCTTCAGCAATATGTGAACCGTGAACTTTCTGATGTGCAAGCTGGTTTTAGAAAAGGCAGAGGAACCAGAGATCAAATGGCCAACATCTGCTGGATCATGGAAAAAGCAAGAGAGTTCCAGAAAATCATCTATTTCTGCTTTATTGACTATGTCAAAGCTTTTGACTGTGTGGATCACAATAAACTGTGGAAAATTCTGAAAGAGATGGGAATCCCAGACCACCTGACCTGCCTCTTGAGAAATTTGTATGCAGGTCAGGAAGCAACAGTTACAACTGGAAATGGAACTACAGACTGGTTCCAAATAGGAAAAGGAGTACGTCAAGGCTGTATATTGTCACCCTGCTTATTTAACTTATATGCAGAGTGGC
>NW_011417780.1:4754-5375 GCF_000754665.1 Bison bison bison | reverse complement strand
CTTGATAGTAGATTTTCTAAATTACCATTCCTTTTGGTTAAGAGTAACTACTTTCCATTTGCAGCAACATGGATGAACCTAGATGCTATCATACTAAGGGAAATAAGTCAGACAAAGACAGATATCAATCAGTATGAGATTGCTTATTTGTGGAATCTAAAAAAAGAATACAAATGAACTTATTTACAAAACGGAAACAGACCCACAGACATAGAAAACAAATTTATGGTTACCAAAGGACAAAGAGAGGGAGAGAGATAAATTAAAAGTTTGAGATTAGTTGATACACACACACTCCTGTGTATAAAATAGATAACCAACAATGAACTATACTCAACATATTATAATAATGTATAAGGGAAAAGAAGCTAAAAAAGAATGTGTGCATGCATGCTAAGTCGCTTCAGTTGTGTCTGACTCTTTGCGGCCCTATGTATATATTAGCATATGGGCTTCCCAGGTGGCGCTAAGTGGTAAAGAACCTGCCTGTCAATGCAGGAGACATAAGAGACGTGGGTTTGGTCTCCGGGTTGGGAAGATCCCCTGGAGGAGGGCATGGCAATCCTCTCCAGTATTCTTGCCTGGAGAATCCCCATGGACAGAGGAGTCTGGTGGGCTACA
>NW_011417780.1:0-306 GCF_000754665.1 Bison bison bison | reverse complement strand
CCAGCGTTTCTCATGATGTACTCTGCATATAAGTTAAATAAGCAGGGTGACAATATACAGCCTTGACATACTCTTTTTCCTATTTGGAATCAGTCTGGTGTTTCATGTCCAGTTCTAACTGTTGCATCCTGACCGGCATATAGATTTCTCAAGAGGCAGGTCAGGTGGTCTGGTATTCCCATCTCTTTCAGAATTTTCCACAGTTTATTGTGATCCACACAGTCAAAGGCTTTGGCATAGTCAATAAAGCAGAAATAGATGTTTTCTGGAACTCTCTTGCTTTTTCGATGATCTGGCAGATGTTGG
>NW_011417779.1:0-535 GCF_000754665.1 Bison bison bison | reverse complement strand
CGTGCCAGAAGTGGAGAAGGTATGGCATTCAACTCCAGGAGGAGACTCAAATCCAGGGAAACCCACAGAGGAAGCCAAGTGTGCTGATGTTCAGGAACCAATACTTAGAGGGTACACCACAGGTCTGTGAAAGAGCCCTTGGAGATCACATGAAAAAAGGTTCCACAAGTATAATCACAGACTAGGTAGTTGGATAGAGTAGAGGAAGGATGATAACTCTATGACCTGATAATTACTGAAATAAATGAGAAAATTCCTGCACATCAGACTGTGTCAAGTAAGATGGAAACCCAGTATTAGTTTGATAAAATGGGAAGTTACACAAAGAATTAGCTGTTAACTTTAATACATTCCTGCCCAAGGCAAGATAAGATACAAAAGTGAAATTGTCACGTTAAACTAGGGTAAGACACATGTAACTGGAAAAGGTAAGGAAAAGTTCTATAGAGGGTTTAATCACCCTGGACCCTTTGTATCCACTACATTTACTCTTCTCGGACAACTCCTTTGTAGCTTAAGGGAAAGAGAACTAAAC
>NW_011417778.1:0-723 GCF_000754665.1 Bison bison bison | reverse complement strand
GGTTAAACACTGTCACACCCAGGAATTATTAACTGGAGCTGTAAGCTAACTCTTTTTTCAGAGAGGTAGTGGGGGACAGCCCCCCGTAAAGTCAGAGGTGTAGGTGAAAGCACAAAGCAGAAAGTAGGCAGACTCTGGTTTTGGGGGTAGATTGCTCGAGAATTTCCAGGGAGACTCCTGAGGCTTGATCCCGCCTTTGCGTATGCCAAGCCTCCTTCCTCATGACCTTTGCCAGAGGCGGAGCTCGCTCCCCGCATCTCCCCCTTTTTTATTCTTAAAACAGCCAGAGCCAGCTCAGTCTCGAGCTTTTGAATGCTCTGCCGAAGAATCCTGACAATACAAGGAAGAATGATTATGAGAAGCAAAATTAGAACTAAAGATATTAGACAGAATGTTTTTTCCAGAAGTAAAGTTAGAGAAGGTGTGAAGTCAGTCATTAGCTGCTCCAGCTGTGGTAAAATCCAGTCGACAGTGTTCCAGGGCCTGTATTTGATTATGAAGTTTCCCTAAGTCCAATGTCAGAGCTGTTCCAAACACCTGAAATATGATTTGTAATTTTTTTCATTTATAATCTGTCTCGTTTACCTTTACAGATGTCACGCATATCCACCAGTAATCAGCGTGGCAAGACAGAGCCATTTTCACTTTTAAAGCCTGTAACTCAGTCCCAATATGCATTATTGCCTCTTTTAAGGCCTCTACTCTCATCTCCAATTTTCTATC
>NW_011417777.1:0-515 GCF_000754665.1 Bison bison bison | reverse complement strand
GTGTGCGGTTTCTCGCGAGGTACGAACGGCGAGGTCGGTGAGCCTCTCGTGGGGCGGCCAGGGGAATCGGGGTTCCATGCGAGTGGCGAGGGCGAGCGCGTCATTGCTCTCGAGCCATGTAGGGGTGCCGGGGACCAGCCCCGGCTGATCCAGGGCATTCGAAGGAGAGACGGCGTAGGCGAAGATCAGGAAACAACTGCTTAATTAAATGTTAATTAAGGATGTAAAGTGTAATAGAATGAGGATAGCTCAGTGAGGAAATTCAGTGGAGAAAAGAGGCAGAATAATTCAGCCATAAGGTAAGAGAAAGAACGACGTGGTGAGACCAAGTTTCGGTGAACAAGACCCGCACTTTATTTTTCAAAGTAGTTTTTATACCTTAAGTTATGCATAGAGGATAATGGGGGAAGGGGTAGAGTCTTGCAGCAAACCAGGCTTTCTTCCTGCAAACTTACCATATGCAAAAGCTTAGGTGATTTGCATCATCTTCTGGCCCGGAGGCCTGTTAACATTTT
>NW_011417776.1:0-627 GCF_000754665.1 Bison bison bison | reverse complement strand
GGAAAGGAAAGATGACCTGACCTAGGAGGGCCATGATATTCTCTAGAACCGGACAAAGTTGGTTTGCAAGGAAACTTGATTCCTTGGAACCCGGAAAGCTGGTTCTTTTCATATGCAATTCCAAACCAGGAGCTCCTTCCCAAAGTCTGCCTGGCCGCCAGCCCCACCCCCCACTCCCCAGAAAAAACGGCTCAAAGAAAACTTTTCCATCTCAGGCGGAAAACTGGAAGATGTCTTGTCTTGTCTGTCTGGATTGATGTCTGTGTCAGTGTCGAGCCTTGTGATTTTTGATAATAGTGCTCAAGTTCTGAGTTCTTATTTCAATGGTCTCAAGACCAAGGCAGCCCTTGCAAACCAACTGCTTCCAATACAGAAAACTTTGACCTCAGGGAATGTCAGAGTCCCGTGAACTGGGAACTAGTCAATATGAAATATCTAGTAGTTTTGTTTTTGCTCCTCTACTGTAGACATGTCTAAGAGTCATCAACATGAAGCACAAAATGTTCATAGTGCCTCGGTTTGTTCTAAGGTAAAAATTGCTATATCGTTATATCTGTCACAAGCTTGTCAACAAGAAAGTACCTCGAAAGAACAGGAACAAAACGAAAAATTAAATGTGATATGAGC
>NW_011417775.1:0-545 GCF_000754665.1 Bison bison bison | reverse complement strand
AGTGTTTCTCTAGTTCTGTGCTCCTCTGTCAGGTCCTTCTGTTATTGTCTAGGTGAAGGGGAAACACTGTTATCAGAAAATGAACTAAAATTATAAGTTAGATATGATGTTATTGTTCTATTTTTGTATGTTTCTGAATCAAGATTAGATAACAACAGATGGGCTGCCTTCTGTGGCTGAAAATAGAAATAATGGATTGTTTGTTTTCTACACAAATAATTTTTGTTTTAATTCTACAAATGGCTCTAAGGTGAACTTGACAGTCTTGGCTAAGCTGCTTCTATTACGGTAACACATTTCTATTATTGAAACACAGGTTCTAGTATCAATATTCCTTGGGACATAGATAATTGGATTAGATGGATGAAAGAGAAAAAAATGAAGGGGGAAACTTTAGGAAAGGAAACATGTTCTTTTGAAAATCAATGTTTAAACGACAAAATGATGATTCTAATACAGAATATAAGAACAATTCATTTTTAAATCTCAGGAATTATGTACTTGCCACAACAGAATAATGAAATTTTTCTTTGTGTATGGCATTC
>NW_011417774.1:0-604 GCF_000754665.1 Bison bison bison | reverse complement strand
ATATTGGTAGGCTGAAATTCATGGATTCCCACAAATACCTGTCACATACATAATCTACAGGGACCGACTTAGCAAGAGTGATGTCGTACACACTTCTGAGAGCAGGTCAGAGAAAATAAACACTGCTGACTGCCTCTGTGTATCGATGTAAGGGAGCGAGAATCAGTAGAGCCACAACAAAGGAAACTCTGTACAGATTCGTCAAACAAGAAATATGAACTATAATAAAGCTGAGAAGGAAGGAGACACAAGCTCCCGGAGTAAGTGATTGACAGGGAAAGCGGGGCATGCTACAGTCCATGGGGTTCCAAACCATCGGACACAACTGAGCAATTGAATTGAAGTGACTGACATATCCATACAAAATCCTAACACAGACTCAAAATGGATGTACTATACCAAGAGTGGTGTACTACACTCATTTAAAAAATATATACAGGAAATTAATCACAGATGAATAATTCTATGTATAGTTAGAAGGATACAAGAAAATGTACAACTACAAAAATAAGGCCATTTGAGTCAACATGCATGGCCCGAGAGATAATCATACTAAATGAAGTAAGGCACACAGAGAAAGACAAATACCAAATTATATCATTCA
>NW_011417773.1:0-663 GCF_000754665.1 Bison bison bison | reverse complement strand
GAGGTCTATTGGCCCTGCAGTCACTCGAGAGCAATCCCCAGCTTTCCTTCGCAACTCGAATGGAAGATTGGACTTCCCTGGGCCAACACAACGAGGCCATCCCGAATTCCCCGTCGGAACTCGAGAATCCCGCCGCAACTCGAGAAAACCACGTGTTCCCCGTCATCGCAAGATGAAGCCTTTCCCGCTACAGAGTCTCAGGAGAAGTCCCACGTTAGGAATTGGAGGTCGAAACGGTACTTGGCACCCTTGATGCGCCCCCACAAAGTTCCCCGGCATCCCGGTCTCCCTGGAGAGGAACACCGAGGTTTTCCGGCACCACTTCCTCTGAGCCCCTTCTACCCTCCTGATCTCCACAGGAGGGTCGACTCCCCTGCTTTGTCTGGAAGGGGTTCCCGACCTTCCGGTCGCACCTCAGGATGAGGCCGGTCTCACGACGACATTCCAGACGTGGCCTCGTGGGTGCTTCCACATTGCGAAGCACCCCGATTTCCCGGTCCCCTCTTGGTAAGAACCCGATGCCCGGACACCTCTCCGAACTCCACCCTGTGAATGAAGTCAACACGAAGGGGCAGTGACTCGCCCGTGCATCGTCCAGAAAAGACCCCCAGGTTCCAAATACCGCTCGACAAGTGGCCGCTCTCCCCGGGGACACCTCGAGAG
>NW_011417772.1:0-506 GCF_000754665.1 Bison bison bison | reverse complement strand
GAAGATAGGATTAGTGAATTAGAAGATAGAATGGTAGAAATAAATGAATCAGAGAGGATAAAGAAAAACGATTAAAAGAAATGAGGCAATCTCAGAGACCCTCCAGGACAATATTAAACGCTACAACATTCGAATCATAGGGGGTTCCAGAAGAAGAAGACAAAAAGAAAGACCATGAGAAAATACTTGAGGAGATAATAGTGGAAAACTTCCCTAAAATGGGGAAGGAAATAATCACCCAAGTCCAAGAAACCCAGAGAGTACCAAACAGGATAAACCCAAGGTAGAAACACCCCAAGACACATATTAATCAAATTAACAAAGATCAAACACAAAGAACAAATATTAAAAGCAGCAAGGGAAAAACAACAAATAACACACAAGGGAATTCCCATAAGGGTTACAGCTGATCTTTCAATAGAAACTCTTCAAGCCAGGAGGGAATGGCAAGACATACTTAAAATGATGAAAGAAAATAACCTACAGCCCAGATTATTGTACCCAGC
>NW_011417771.1:3839-4276 GCF_000754665.1 Bison bison bison | reverse complement strand
AGGATACCCGTCGCGACTCGAGAGCAGAGCGGGGTCTTTGCTTCCACTCGAGATGAATGCCTGTCTCCCCGGGTGCGTCTGGAATGCAACCCCGAGATCCCGGTCGCCCGTGGAGAGGAACATTGGCTTCTGGACGCAAGCCTAGATGGGGTCTATTGGCCCTGCAGTCACTCGAGAGCAATCCCCAGCTTTCCTCCGCAACTCGAATGGAAGATTGGACTTCCCTGGGCCAACACAAGAGGCATCCTGAATTCCCCGTCGTAACTCGAGAATCCCGCCGCAACTCGAGAAAAACCACGTGGTTCCCCCGTCATCGCAAGATGAAGCCCTTTCCCGCTACAGCGTCTCAGGAGAAGTCCCACATGAGGAATTGGAGGTCGAAACGGTACTTGGCACCCTTGATGCGCCCCCACAAAGTTCCCCGGCATCCCGGTCTC
>NW_011417771.1:0-370 GCF_000754665.1 Bison bison bison | reverse complement strand
CGAGAGACCTTCTTCCACACGTCTCGAGGCCAGGTCCCCTACCATGACTCGAGAGCAATGACGCGTACCCCCTCGCCACTCGCATGGAGACCCGACTTCCCTGGCGCCCCACGAGAGGCTCACTGACCTCGCCGTCGTACCTCGTGAGAAACCGCACCCTGGGGCCGCCGCTCGAGAACCACCCCGAGACTCCCCCGTCATCGCGGAGATGAGGGCCTTCGTCTCCTGCATGGCCTAGAGGCCATTCTCGCGACCTCTCTCCAAACGCCTCAGGAGGCTTGACTCCCTTTAGTCCACCCAGTGAGCTCCAAGAGATACCCGTCGCGACTCGAGAGCAGAGCGGGGTTCTTTGCTTCCACTCGAGATGAAT
>NW_011417770.1:0-569 GCF_000754665.1 Bison bison bison | reverse complement strand
GGCCCCCGCCCACCCCCTGCCTCGCAGGCGATCGCGCATGCGCGTGTGCGCGCGCACGCACAGATAGATGTGCCCAAACGGGCATCTATCTTGTTCACTTATACCGTGGGTGGATCTATGCCTGGGAGTCGGACTGCTGAACCATAGGCTACTTCCACTTTTAGTTCCTCCAGGAACCTCCATATTCTTTTCCCATACCGGCTCTCCCCACGCCCATTCCTACTCACCGTGGAGGAGAGTTCCCTTTGCTCCACATCTTCTCCAGCACTGGTTATTGACAGACATCGCAGTGAGGCCCAATTGGACTCATGTGAAGTGGTCCCTCCTTGGAGTTTGGAGTTGAGCCTCTCCAATCATTAGTGATGTGGAGCAAGATGACCTTTTGGAAATGCAGATGCAATGCTGTCACCTCCCTGCTCCAACGGCTGTCGTATTTTCCCAGCATATTGAAGATACGACCACTTCCCTTCAGGCTTGCTCCTCACGTTCTTCTCTGATGTCTTTTGCCTGGAATGCCCTCTGCACTCTTTGGCTTCCATCCCATAGGGCATTTTTCGTTTCTTGAATGT
>NW_011417769.1:0-509 GCF_000754665.1 Bison bison bison | reverse complement strand
GCATATTGAGTGCATACTGTCATATTGAGTGCAGCACTTTCCACAGCATCATCTTTCAGGATCTGGAATAGCTCAACTGGAATTCTATCACTGCTGGGAGCCAGTGAGGTACTCCGCCCATGACAAAGGTCATGAGGAAGGAGGCTCGGCATACGCAAAGGCGGGATCGAGCTTCAGGAGTCCCCCTGGAAATTCTCGAGCATATACCCCCAAAACCAGAGTCTGCCTACTTTCTGCTTGTGCTTTCACCTAAACCTTCTGACTTTACGGGGGGCTCTCCCCCACTACCTCTCTCTGAAAAAAGAGTTAGCTTACAGTTCCAGTTAATAATTACCTGGGTGTGACAGTGTTTAACCTACAAACTCCTTTGGAAATCCTCTAGCCTGCCTGAATAGGTTTTTACCGGCCACATGTGACTGTTCAGAGCCTCCCAACTGTGAGAGGCAGGAGATGTTCTAAACTGTCTAAACACAGATTCTTTTGAGTAGTTAAAAGATTGATTAGAAATT
>NW_011417768.1:0-632 GCF_000754665.1 Bison bison bison | reverse complement strand
AATAAAGGGAAGAAATGGTAAGGATCAAACAGAAGCAGAAGATATTATGGAGAGGTGGCAAGAATACACAGGAAAATTGTCAAAAATGACTTTCAAGACCCAGATAATCACAATGGTGTGATCACTCACCTAGAGCCAAACATCTTGGAATGTGAAATCGAGAGGGCCTTAGAAAGCCTCACTATGAACAAAGCTAGTGGAGGTGATAGAATTCCAGTTGAACTATCTCAAATGTTGAAAGATAATGCTGTGAAAGTGCTGCAGTCAATACGCCAGCAAATGTGGAAAACTCAGCAGTGGCCACAGGACTGGAAAAGGTCAGTTTTCACTCCAATTCCAAAGAAAGGCAATGACAATGAATGCTCGAACTTCTTCACAGTTGCACTTATTTCACACGCTAGTAAAGCAATGCTGAAATTTCTCCAAGCCAGGCTTCAGCAATATGTGAACTGTGAACTTCCAGATGTTCAAGCTGGTTTTAGGAAAGGCAGAGGAACCAGAGATCGCATTGCCAATATCCGATGGATCATCAAAAAAGCAAGAGAGTTCCAGATAAACACCTATTTCTGCTTTATTGACTATGCCAAATCCTTTGACTGTGTGAATCACAATAAACCGTGGAAGATTCTGAA
>NW_011417767.1:0-564 GCF_000754665.1 Bison bison bison | reverse complement strand
AGCCATGTGATCAGTGCCTGATCAGCCACGTCATCAGTGCATGCGCAGTCACGTCATCAGTGCATGATAGCCACGTGATCAGTGCATGCTCAGTCACGTCATCTGTACTTGATCAGCCACGTGATCAGTGCCTGCAGAGTCACCGGATCAGGGCCTGCTGAGCTGCGTGATTCCTGCCGGCTCATCTGCTTGACAATTGCCAGCTGAGCTGCGTGATTCCTGCCTGGTCACGTGCTTGATTATTGCCATTGGGCAGCATGATTCGTCACTGCTGAGCTCCATGCTTATTGCCTGCTGATTGCGTGGTTCGTGTCTGCTCAGCTCTTTGAGTATTGCCTCCTGAGGTCCCTGTTCGGTCGCCACCTGCCAGGGACCAGCCCCAACTGATCCAGGGTATTCGAAGGAGAGATGGCCTAGGCGACTATTTATATGCTAATCAGAGATGTCAAGAATAATAGTATGAGGAGAGCTCAGTAGGAAAATTCGGTGGAGAAAAGAGACTGAGTAGCTTGGTTAACGCGGAAGACCAATCAAACTTCAAGACCTGAAGTTTGCACCACTTAC
>NW_011417766.1:0-544 GCF_000754665.1 Bison bison bison | reverse complement strand
GATAGTAAGATGTGCTTCACATAAAAACAATCAAGTGGCTAAGAGGAGATCTGGCCCTGTACAACAGAAAGATTAGGAAGCAAAACGTGAATAAGTCCTATATTCCAGAAGCTACCCAAATGTGTGAGCAAAGACAGCATACCCATAATATAGCTCACTTAGGTTCCTTCTTTATGACGCATAATTCCTTAATTATCCATTTGTGAAATAAGAACAAACATTAAGAAATGTGAAATCCAAATTGCATTCATTTTCACAATATCAATACTAAACTCAAGACAGCAACTTCATCAAATATAAATGTTTCAAAAGTAAAAGGCAATCTTAATTTTTTTATCCTATGAATAGGGTCTGCAAAAATAGGTAAATTATTTTACTGTACTTGCAGGAGATTAGGTCTCAGCCTGCACGGAAGGAGCAAAGCAACAAAAAGACAACAAAACAAATACTACTAGGAGTAATGTCCCATACATATCAAACTATCTAGGTAAACCATGTTTTACTTATGTAGCAAATCTATTAAATAACCAGCATATGGAAGCTT
>NW_011417765.1:0-505 GCF_000754665.1 Bison bison bison | reverse complement strand
AGACTCCGATCGCATGGTCCCTGCAGACTGGGGACAGGAGAGTCAGGCCTCGTCTTGGGTTGAGGCATGGAACTCCGCTTGCCTCTCGAGGTGTCCCCGGGGAGAGAGGCCACTTGTCGAGCGGTATTTGGAACCTGGGGGTCTTTTCAGGACGATGCCCAGGCGAGTCACTGCCCCTTCGTGTTGACTTCATTCACAGGGTGGAGTTCGGAGAGGTGTCCGGGCATCGGGTTCTTACCAAGAGGGGACCGGGAAATCGGGGTGCTTCGCAATGTGGAAGCACCCACGAGGCCACGTCTGGAATGTCGTCGTGAGACCGGCCTCATCCTGAGGTGCGACCGGAAGGTCGGGAACCCCTTTCAGACAAAGCAGGGGAGTCGACCCTCCTGTGGAGATCAGGAGGGTAGAAGGGGTGAGACGAAGTGGTGCCGGAAAACCTCGGTGTTCCTCTCCAGGGAGACCGGGATGCCGGGGAACTTTGTGGGGGCGCATCAAGGGTGCCAAG
>NW_011417764.1:0-503 GCF_000754665.1 Bison bison bison | reverse complement strand
ACGGGGTTTGGTGCATTGGAAGAGGGCCTCATCTCCAGTTGAGGCAGGAACCTCAGGGTTCCTCTGATTTCAGACTCCGATCGCAGGGTCCCTGCAGACTGGGGACAGGAGAGTCAGGCCTCGTCTTGGGTTGAGGCATGGAACTCCGCTTGCCTCTCGAGGTGTCCCCGGGGAGAGAGGCCACTTGTCGAGCGGTATTTGGAACCTGGGGTTCTTTTCCGGACGATGCACGGGCGAGTCACTGCCCCTTCGTGTTGACTTCATTCACAGGGTGGAGTTCGGAGAGGTGTCCGGGCATCGGGTTCTTACCAAGAGGGGACCGGGAAATCGGGGTGCTTCGACAATGTGGAAAGCACCCACGAGGCCACGTCTGGAATGTCGTCTTGAGACCGGCCTCAATCCTGAGGTGCGATCGGAAGGTCGGGAACCCCTTCCAGACAAAGCAGGGGAGTCGACCCGTCCTGTGGAGATCAGGAGGGTAGAAGGGGCTCAGAGGAAGTGGT
>NW_011417763.1:0-670 GCF_000754665.1 Bison bison bison | reverse complement strand
TCAAACAAAACAAAACAAAAAACCAAGCTCCAAGTTTTTTGCAAATTTAGGTCTTAATATTGAAGGCCTGTATTCCTTCCACTGTGGCATTGTACGAAGAAATGTGCGGGTTTTTTTTTTTTTTTAACTTGTTTTTTGTTTTTCTTTTTTTTAGTAAAAGATTCCGAAAAATGAGGGAAACAGGAAGCCCAGAGGTGCCCCTGTAGTTTGGCGAAGGCCTTAGGAGGTCACTTGGAAATGCTGCTGGCTGTGAGGGGGGGAGGGGGCAGATGTGCACAGAGCTGTGTAGGCTTGTCCTTTGCATGGATGTTCTTTGTAGAATCCACCTCGGAGCCATCTCCTGATGTAGTAAGAATTTCCCAGACAAACCTTGAGCTAAGCAATGTCGGTTTTTTCCTTAGGAAATGTTGGTCTTCAGCGATGTTCAAAGCCTGTGTATTTCGGCTAGACTCTGGCTTCAGGTCGGTTCCCCCAAAAGGCTCAGAAGCGACCCTGAACCAAACAGTAAGTTTTCCTCTTACCTTGTTCTCCTCATCTATGTTAAGAGTATACTTTAAGAGTATCCTGGCACATACATGTACTGCCTCACCCCTAACCTCAGTCATGTGTTCCAAGAACTTCTGTCCGTTGATTTATTTGTTTTGGGTAACATTGAATTCGTTTTGACTAT
>NW_011417762.1:0-691 GCF_000754665.1 Bison bison bison | reverse complement strand
GCCTATCATGACTCGAGAGCAATGACGCGCTCCCCCTCGCCACTCGCATGGAGACCCGACTTCCCTGGCGCCCCACGAGAGGCTCACTGACCTCGCCGTCGCACCTCCTGAGAAACCCCCCCCCTGGGGCCGCCGCTCGAGAACCACCCCGAGACTCCCCCGTCATCGCGGAGATGAGGGCCTTCGTCTCCTGCATGGCCTAGAGGCCAACCTCGCGACCTCTCTCCAAACGCGTCAGGAGGCTTGACTCCCTTTAGTCCATCCACCCAGTGAGCTCCAAGAGATACCCGTCGCGACTCGAGAGCAGAGCGGGGTTCTTTTGCTTCCACTCGAGACTGAATGCCTGGCTCCCCGGGTGCGTCTGGAATGCAACCCCGAGATCCCGGTCGCCCCTGGAGAGGAACATTGGCTTCTGGACACAAGCCTAGATGAGGTCTATTGGCCCTGCAGTCACTCGAGAGCAATCCCCAGCTTGCCTTCGCAACTCGAATGGAAGATTGGACTTCCCTGGGCCAACACAAGAGGCATCCCGAATTCCCCGTCGTAACTCGAGAATCCCGCCGCAACTCGAGAAAAACCACGTGGTTCCCCCGTCATCGCAAGATGAAGCCCTGTCCCGCTACAGCGTCTCAGGAGAAGTCCCACGTTAGGAATTGGAGGTCGAAACGGTACTTGGCACCCTTGATGCGCC
>NW_011417761.1:0-572 GCF_000754665.1 Bison bison bison | reverse complement strand
CCTTTTCATTATAGGGGACTGGAATGCAAAAGTAGGAAGTCAAGAAATACCTGGAGTAACAGGCAAATTTGGCCTTGGAATACGGAATGAAGCAGGGCAAAGACTAATAGAGTTTTGCCAAGAAAATGCACTGGTCATAACAAACACCCTCTCCAAAAACACAAGAGAAGACTCTATACATGGACATCACCAGATGGTCAAACACCGAAATCAGATTGATTATATTCTTTGCAGCCAAAGATGGAGAAGCTCTATACAGTCAGCAAAAACAAGACCAGGAGCTGACTGTGGCTCAGATCATGAACTCCTTATTGCCAAATTCAGACTTAAATTGAAGAAAGTAGGGAAAACCACTAGACCATTTAGGTATGACCTAAATCAAATCCCTTATGATTATACAGTGGAAGTGAGAAATAGATTTAAGGGCCTAGATCTGATAGATAAGAGTGCCTGATGAACTATGGAATGAGGTTCGTGACATTGTACAGGAGACAGGGATCAAGACCATCCCGTGGAAAAGAAATGCAAAAAGCAAAATGGCTGTCTGGGAGGCCTTACAAATAGCTGTGAAA
>NW_011417760.1:0-688 GCF_000754665.1 Bison bison bison | reverse complement strand
ACATGTCATGAGATAGTCTTCCTTTGATAATTTTCTCCCGAACTATTTGTAATGTAAAAAGCATTCTTAGCTTATGAGGTGTGCAGAGATCTGCAGCGGTCGGATTTGGCCCTTGGGCTGTTCTCTGCTCGCCCTGTTCTAGACAGAGCCCTCCCGGAGACTTCCCTGGTGGTCCAGTGTTTAAGACTCTGCACTCCCAATGTGGGGGCGAGGGGGCACTGGTTTGATCTCTGGTTGGGGAACTGAGGTCCGTATGTTGCACGCTGCGTGCTGTGGCAAAAAAAAGAGAGAGAACTTGGGCCCTCCTGGAACCCCTGCACAGGCCCTGGATTCCTAGAACCTGTATGCATGAGCAGATACACATTACACACACACATAAAGTTAAGAGGTACTGCATAATTCTAGTCCCGTTGTGCTTTTTTGTTTTTAACCCCTCTTCAAATCAAACCTTCCCTCTGTTCAGTAGAGTCTGGTATTTGTTTTTAACTCTTAGGATACTTGCCCACCTGAAAGTGATTATGTCTTCCAGGCAGATTCCACAAGGCTGGTTATTTCCTGAGACTTTGTATGTTTAGCCTAACTCCAGATGTGAGTAAATGATAATCTTGAAAAAAACAAAAAAACACGCAAGAGTTCACACTTGAGTAAACTTCTTGTGAGTGCAGAAATAGCTCTTTGTCAGTGAAAC
>NW_011417759.1:0-511 GCF_000754665.1 Bison bison bison | reverse complement strand
CAAGATGTAGCCCTGTGCCGCTACAGCGTCTCAGGAGAAGTCCCACTTTAGGAATTGGAGTTCGAAACGGTACTTGTCACCCTTGATGCGACCCACAAAGCGCCCCGACATCCCGGTCTCCCTCGAGAGGAACACCGAAGTTTTCCGGCACCACTTCCTGTGAGCCTCTTCTACCCTCCTGATCTGGACAGGAGGGTCGACTCCTCTGCTTTGTCTGGAAGGGGTTCCCGACCTTCCGGTCGCACCTCAGGATGAGGCCGGTCTCACGACGACATTCCAGACGTGGCCTCGTTGGTGGTTCCACATTCCGAAGGACCCTGATTTCCCGGTCCCCTCTTGATAAGAACCCGATGCCCGGACACCTCTTCGAACTCCACCCTGTGAATGAAGTCAACACGAAGAGGAAGTGACTCGCCCGTGCATCGTCGGGAAAAAACCCCCAGGTTCCAAATACCGCTCGACAAGTGGCCTGTCTCCCCGGGAACACCGCGACAGGCAAGCGGAGTTCCAT
>NW_011417758.1:0-601 GCF_000754665.1 Bison bison bison | reverse complement strand
ACGGAATACCAGACCACCTGACCTGGCCTCCTTGGAAATCTGTATGCAGGTCAGGAAGCAACAGTTAGAACTGGACATGGAACAACAGACTGGTTCCAAATAGGAAAAGGAGTACATCAAGGCTGTATATTGTCACCCTGCTTATTGAACTTCTATGCAGAGTACATCATGAGAAACACTGGACTGGAAGAAACACAAGCTGAAATCAAGATTGCCAGGAGAAATATCAATAACCTCAGATATGCAGATGACACCACCCTTATGGCAGAAAGGAAAGATGAGCTAAAAAAACTTTTGAGGAAAGTTAAAGAGGAGACTGAAAATGTTGGCTTAAAGCTCAACATTCAGAAAATGAAATTCATGGCATCCGGTCCCATTGCTTCAGGGGAAATAGAGGGGGAAACAGTGGAAAGAGTGTCCGACTTTATTTTTGGGGCTCCAAAATCACTGCAGATGGTGACTGCAGCCATGAAGTTAAAAGATACTGACTCCTTCGAAGGAAAGTTATGACAACCTAGACAGCATATTAAAAAGCAGAGACATTACTTTGCCAACAAAGGTCCGTCTAGTCTAGTCTATGGTTTTTCCGGTGGTCATGTAT
>NW_011417757.1:0-538 GCF_000754665.1 Bison bison bison | reverse complement strand
GCCTGGAATGCGGGAGACCTGGGTTCGAGTCCCTGGGTCGGGAAGATCCCCTGGAGAAGGAAATGGCAACCCACTCCAGTACTCTTGCCTGGAGAATCCCATGGAGGGAGGAGCCTGGTGGGCTACAGTCCATGGGGTCGGGAAGAGTTGGACAGGACTGAGCGTACGTCACTTTCACTTTCATACATATGCCTATCCACATTATCGCCACATGAACTTCCGAGGATTTTACCGAGATTCTAAAATAATAGGTCCAAAAACAGTTTGAAAACCAAACCAATAGTCTTTTTTTAATTAATTCATTGACTTAATCATACTCATTCATTTGACATCTCATTGATACCAGAGTCTGATTATCTTTCTTTCCACTCTTTCAGTTGTTTTATTAAACAAATAAATTTATGTGTATCTTCAAAAAATAGAAATTTTTGCTCTACAATATTTTGATGGAAGGATTTGATATTTCTTCCATTTTTGTTTCAGTAGTGCACAAGTCTTTATTATAGACTTAAAGATTACAATATATGTTTCTTCAAAT
>NW_011417756.1:0-590 GCF_000754665.1 Bison bison bison | reverse complement strand
GAGGTCAACAAGAGGTCAGCCAGAGATGGGAGACTGCAGCCAGAGGTCCTAGCAACTTCCAGCGAGCAGCAAAGACCCAGCATAGTCAAAACGAATTCAATGTTACCAAAAACAAATAAATAAACGGACAGAAGTTCTTTGAACACATGACTGAGATTAGGGGTGAGGCAGAACATGTATCATGTAAGAGTCATCAACATTAAGCACAAAATGCTCATAGTGCCTCGGTTTGTTCTAAGGTAAAATTTGCTATATCGTTATATCTGTCACAAGCTTATCAACAAGAAAGTACCTCGAAAGAACAGGAAGAAAACGAAAAATTAAATGTGATATGAGCTTTTAGATAAACTATGAACACTAATTACACTCTACAATATCTGCCTATGAAAGTCTTGATTGAAGGCAGAGGAGAAGGGGACGACAGAGGATAAGATGGTTGGATGGCATCACTGATTCGATGGACATGAGTTTGAGCAAGCCCCTGGAGTTGGTGATGGACACGGAAGCCCGGCGTCCTGCAGGCCACGGGGTCCCAAAGAGTCAGACACGACTGAGCAACTGAACGGAACTGAACTTACAATCGTTTCTCC
>NW_011417755.1:0-561 GCF_000754665.1 Bison bison bison | reverse complement strand
AAAACTTCCAAAACTATGTTGAATAGTAGTGGTGAGAGTGGGCACCCTTGTCTTGTTCCTGACTTTAGAGGGAAATGCTTTCAATTTTTCACCATTGAGGATAATGTTTACTGTGGGTTTGTCATATATAGCTTTTATTATGTTGAGGTATGTTCCTTCTATTCCTGCTTTATAGAGAGTTTTTATCATACATGGATGTTGAATCTTGTCAAAGGCTTTCTCTGCATCTATTGAGATAATCATATGGCTTTCATTTTCCGATTTGTTAATGTGGTGTATTACATTGATTGATTTGCGGATATTGAAGAATGCTTGCGTCCCTGGGATAAAGCCCGCTTGGTGATGGTGTATGATCTTTTTAATGTGTTGTTGGATTCTGATTGCTAGAATTTTGTAAGGATCTTTGCATCTATGTTTATCAGTGATATTGACCTGTAGTTTTCTTTTTGGTGGTCATCTTTGTCAGGTTTTGTATTAGGGTGATGGTGGCCTCATAGATGAGTTTGGAAGTTTACCTCTCTGCTAATTTTCTGGAAGAGTTTGAGTAGGATAGGTGTTAGC
>NW_011417754.1:0-573 GCF_000754665.1 Bison bison bison | reverse complement strand
TTTTTTTCCTTAACCAATTTTTGATTATTTGTGGCCTACTGTGAGCTCCAGCATGGTACTAATTAGCACAGTTTTGAAATCGTCCTACGAGTAAATGGATACACATATCCATCAGCTTATAGTGAGAAGAATTCTCATTGGGAGTTTAAGTGCCTTTATCTTTTCGCCTCATTCATGCCATGTATTTGTTCATACATGTCTGTGTTTTGAGCTTCCACATTCAGTGAGCAGTTAGTTTGGGCCAGACATGGTCAGAAGTAGGACTCCAGCAGTGAATTAAAAACCGTGTGTGTCCTTTTATCCACTGCTACTTAACGAATCATTGCAAAGCTTAGTGACTTCCCAGGGAGCAGCTCACAGTCCCCAGTGCCTGTGCATTGTAGCAGGCGGGCCTGGTTCAGGGCCTCCTGAGGGCAAGGGAAGGTCCCCCAGGGGTCTGGATGGTAGGCTTTCAGACTCACCTGGCTGCTGGGGACAGGCCGAGGTCCCTGCCGTGTGGCTTTCCCATGGCCTGGCGCTCCTCGGAACACCCTCTGAGAGCGAGAGTTGTCGGGGTTTTAGCTCGGGGCCTTT
>NW_011417753.1:0-626 GCF_000754665.1 Bison bison bison | reverse complement strand
CTGCAGGGACCTTGCGATCGGAGTCTGAAGTCAGAGGAACCCTGAGGTTCCTGCCTCAACTGGAGATGAGGCCCTCTTCCAATGCACCAAACCCTGTGGAGTCCCGAGAGTCCCCTCCCACCTCCAGTTTCCCTGACTTCTCAGAGCCACCATGAGAAGCCCCCTGAGGTCACCTGCAGAAGTCAAGGGAAGCCAGGGTTTCTGCCTCAACCCGAGAAAGACCTCGAGAGACCTTCTTCAACACGTCTCGAGGCCAGATTCCCCTACCGTGACTCGAGAGCAATGACGCGCTCCCCCTCGCCATTCGCATGGAGACCCGACTTCCCTGGCGCCCCACGAGAGACTCACTGACCTCGCCGTCGTACCTAGGGAGAAACCGCACACTGTGGCCGCCGCTCGAGAACAACCCTGAGACTCCCCCATCATCGCGAGTTGAGGGCCTTCGTCTCCTGTATGGCCTAGAGACCAATCTCTCGACCTCTCTCCAACGCCTCAGGAGGCTGACTCCCTTTAGTCCACCCAGTGAGCTCCAAGAGATACCCGTCGCGACTCGAGAGCAGAGCGGGGTTCTTTGCTTCCACTCGACGTGAATGCCTGTCTCCCCGGGTGTGTCTGGAATGCAACCC
>NW_011417752.1:0-612 GCF_000754665.1 Bison bison bison | reverse complement strand
CCCAAACCCATGGATTCAACCAACCATGGGTCATGTGGTACTATAGTATTTACTATTGAAAAATAGCCAAATATAAGTGGACCTGCACAATTCAAAGTGTTGTTCAAAGGTCAGCTGTATACTTAAACATTATGTTTATTCCTCTGCCTGTGCCTTCATTAATACTCTCATCAGGTATGTTCTTTCAGTTCCCACCTATTTTTCCAGAGTCAGTTTAAGGCAAACTTACAAAAATTGCTTTCTAATCTCTATACTAAATCTTAGCTCATTTTGTAATAATTCATTTTTTTAAGTATGTAGTAGCAGACACTGTTTTAAGATCTTTATATGTATTCATTCAACCTCCACTGTTAAGTAATATACATAATCTGTATCCATTCATTCAAAAATTACATAATGAGCATCTATTACTGTGCAGAAAAAGAATACTGCATGCCAAGTATTACGAAGAATGAAACAAAGTCCTGGCCTTTCTAAAGCTTGAGATCTTATGAAGGAGAGGAAAGTATATGACAAAGGACCATAAAGTAACCAAAGAGGTTTATTTCATTGTGTGTTTGTGTTATTTCACTTGGAATAATCTTTCTCTGATCCAGCTGGGTGCTTGTTGAG
>NW_011417751.1:0-532 GCF_000754665.1 Bison bison bison | reverse complement strand
TCTGTTAAGGTTTTCTATTTCTTCCTGGTCGTAGTTTGGTAAAGTTGTACTTTTCTAAGAATTTGTCCATTTCTTCCTCGTTGTCCATTTTATTGGCATATAATTGTTGATAGTAGTCTCTTATGATCCTTTGTATTTCTGTGTTGTCTGTTGTGATCTCTCCATTTTCGTTTCTAATTTTATTGATTTGATTTTTCTCCCTTTGTTTCTTGATGAGTCTGGCTAATGGTTTATCAATTTTATTTATCCTTTCAAAGAACCAGCTTTTGGCTTTGTTGATTTTTGCTATGGTCTCTTTTGTTTCTTTTGCATTTATTTCTGCTCTAATTTTTAAGATTTCTTTCCTTCTACTAACCCCGGGGTTCTTCATTTCTTCCTTTTCTAGTTGCTTTAGGTGTAGAGTTAGGTTATTTATTTGACTTTTTTCTTGTTTCTTGAGGTGTGCCTGTATTGCTATGAACTTTCCCCTTAGGACTGCTTTTACCGTGTCCCACAGGTTTTGGGTTGTTGTGTTTTCATTTTCATTCGTTTC
>NW_011417750.1:0-563 GCF_000754665.1 Bison bison bison | reverse complement strand
GTCTGAGCCACCAGGGAAGTAGTAAAAGTTATTAATTTTATTGAATCTTGATCCCTGAGTATACCTCTTTTAACGTTTTGTGTGTGTAAAGCACTTCTGCTGCATACTGAAGGACAACAGTTGTATTTCACATGTGCATGAAATACATGAGCATTTTTTCATGGAAAAAAGGAAACACACTTTTTCACGAAAAACGCTTGTGCTGTTGAGTGGTGTGCTAAGTTACTTTTTTTTTTCTTTCATGGATCAACATTTTTACTTGAAAGGGTGACTGACAAAGTGTAGTTCTCAAAAGTGAAGGAAGTGAAGCTGTCTTTTCAAGACAAACAACTGATACTCTTCATTGCCAGTGATAAAGTTGGCAATGGATCAAGTGAAAATTGGATTTTTGGAAAACTTATATCCAGTACTGTGAGCTTGACAGCTTCTCAATATTTAAAGGCTTTTTTGACAAAATTGGTAATGTTAACTAATGTGACTTTTATATTACATAATGAAATATGTCAACATTTGACTAGATCTGCATAACAGGGTGAACCACCAGTTTCCAAATAACCGATTTA
>NW_011417749.1:0-505 GCF_000754665.1 Bison bison bison | reverse complement strand
ATTCATTTTTATCATCAAATGGAAAAGTTATCAGTACCATCAGAGCTGACTATAGCTACTGTGACACCCTATTAAAGTGACTTATGAGGAGTCACATAGAATTATTTTTGTTTTAATTTAATATTGTTTGGTTTTTAAAGGCTTCATCTTTTCTATATCTTATACTGTATTTTGAAAACTGAACCACATTCTATCATTCTTTTCAAGAAACTAATTTTTCAGTTTGTGCTTAGAGTAAAAATTCAATATTAAGAAAGTTTATTTCAAATATACTGTGCATATACATCAAATACCTAAATATTATTTCCCCTTCCAGTGCTCTGAATATGATATGATCACAACATTCAGAAGTGACATAATAAGCCCAGGTCTTGTAAAGATAAATGAAAGACAGTCAGTGCTCTTACAAAGAACACTTTTTAAACACGCATGCCGATGATGGGTTTTCCTTTATTCTTACTGAATTTCGCTTTTCTCCCCACCAGTGCACAGGGCTATTCACTTC
>NW_011417748.1:0-604 GCF_000754665.1 Bison bison bison | reverse complement strand
GAAGTCAACACGAAGGGGCAGTTTTTCCGTGCATCGTTCGGAAAAAACCCAGGTTCCAAATACAGCTCGACAAGCGGCCTCTCTCCCCGGGGACATCTCGAGAGGCAAGCGGAGTTCCATGCCTCAACCCAAGACGAGGCCTGACTCTCCTGTCCCCAGTCTGCAGGGACCCTGCGATCGGAGTCTGAAATCAGAGGTACCATGCGGTTCCTGCCTCACCTGGAGATGAGGCCGTCTTCCGATGCACCAAGCCCCGTGGAGTCCCGAGAGGCCCCTCCCACCTCCAGTTTCCCTGACTTCTCAGAGCCACCATGAGAAGCCCCCTGAGGTCACCTGCACAAGTCGAGGGAACCCAGGGATTCCTGCCTCAACCCGGGAAAGACCTCGAGAGACCTTCTTCAACACGTCTCGAGGCCAGATTCCCCTACCATGGCTCGGGAGCAATGACGCGCTCCCCCTCGCCACTCGCATGGAGACTCGACTTCCCTGGCGCCCCACGAGAGGCTCACTGACCTCGCCGTCGTACCTCGTGAGAAACCGCACACTGGGGCCGCCGCTCGAGAACAACCCCGAGATACCCCCGTCATCGAGAGATGAGGGCCTT
>NW_011417747.1:0-567 GCF_000754665.1 Bison bison bison | reverse complement strand
GCAGATCGAACAGGCAGTGGCAAGTTTGGGGCTTCCCACACTTAGAACTGTTCACCCATCGTGGACACAGGCGTCTGGCGCACCGGGGTTAGGCTCTCGGTGCGATCGATGTCCACAAGCCGTAGCCACTGAAACGTGTGCACCTGGAGCCGCCGCCGCCGTGCAGAGGGAGATCTCATCCGACTCCACGGGTCCTTCCCGTGAGTAGGCCGGGGATCTCAGGAAGCACAGACATCCAGAGCATTGAGTGAACCTGACCGTCACGCTTTCCGAGTCCAAGTGAACCAGAAGGGAGGGTCCCTCACGTGTGGGTTTGTCTCTCCATCGGAGGCATCCTCTCTTGGAGCCGATTAGGGTGCCGCGGGCCCCGTGGAGCAGAGAGGACAGAGAGTTCCCTTCGGTCCCCTGCTCCTCTCCACGGGCGCGCACGGGCACGCTCCCCAACGGTCCTAGGACCATCCTGCCCCAGAGGAGCGTGCCGGCCGGCCACAGCCCACCTACAACGGAGGCGTCCGTGTCCGTCCGTGTCCGTCATCCTCGTCCAGAGTCCCCCGTCTGCCTGCCCTC
>NW_011417746.1:0-546 GCF_000754665.1 Bison bison bison | reverse complement strand
ACTACAGGCCAATATCACTGATGAACATAGATGCAAAAATCCTTAACAAAATTCTAGCAATCAGAATCCAACAACACATTGGAAAGATCATACACCATGACCAAGTGGGCTTTATCCCAGGGATGCAAGGATTCTTCAATATCCGCAAATCAATCAATGTTATACACCACATTAACAAATTGAAAACAAAACCATATGATTATCTCAATAGATGCAGAGAAAGCCTTTAGACAAAATTCAACATCCATTTATGATAAGAAACTCTCCAGAAAGCAGGAATAGAAGGAACATACCTCAACATAATAAAAGCTATATATGACAAACCCACAGCAAACATTATCCTCAATGGTGAAAAAACTGAAAGCATTTCCTCTAAAGTCAGGAACAAGACAAGGGTGCCCACTTTCACCGTTACTATTCAACATAGTTTTGGAAGTTTTGGCCACAGCAATCAGAGCAGAAAAAGAAATAAAAGGAATCCAAATTGGAAAAGAAGAAGTAAAACTCTCACTGTTTGCAGATGATATGATCCTTTACATAGAAAAC
>NW_011417745.1:0-630 GCF_000754665.1 Bison bison bison | reverse complement strand
TCCAAGAGATACCCGTCGCGACTCGAGAGCAGAGCGGGGTTCTTTGCTTCCACTCGAGATGAATGCCTGTCTCCCCGGGTGCGTCTGGAATGCAACCCCGAGATCCCGGTCGCCCCTGGAGAGGAACATTGGTCTTCTGGACACAAGCCCAGACTGAGGTCTGTTGGTCCTGCAGTCACTCGACGAGCAATCCCCAGCGTTTCCTTCGCAACTCGAATGGAAGCTTGGACTTCCCTGGGCCAACACAAGAGGCATCCCGAATTCCCCGTCGTAACTCGAGAATCCCGCCGCAACTCGACGAAAAACCACGTGGTTCCCCCGTCAATCGCAAGATGAAGCCCTTTCCGCTACAGCGTCTCAGGGAAGTCCCACGTTAGGAATTGGAGGCCGAAACGGTACTTGGAACCCTGGATGCGCCCCACAAAGTTCCGCGGCATCCCGGTCTCCCTGGAGAGGAACACCGACGTTTTCCGGCACCACTTCCTCTGAGCCCCTTCTACCCTCCTGATCTCCACAGGAGGGTCGACTCCCCTGCTTTGTCTGGAAGGGGTTCCCGACCTTCCGGTCGCACCTCCGGATGAGGCCGGTCTCACGACGACATTCCAGACGTCGCCTCGTGGGTGCTTCCAC
>NW_011417744.1:0-726 GCF_000754665.1 Bison bison bison | reverse complement strand
GGATGAGGCCGGTCTCACGACGACATTCCAGGCGTGGCCTCGTGGCTGCTTCCACATTGCGAACGCACCCCGACTTTCCCGGTCCCCTCCTTGGTAAGAACCCGATGCCCGGACACCTCTCCGAACTCCACCCTGTGAATGAAGTCAACACGAAGGGGCAGGGACTCGCCCGTGCATCGTCCGGAAAAGACCCCCAGGTTCCAAATACCGCTCGACAAGTGGCCTCTCTCCCCGGGGTCACCTCGTGAGGCAAGCGGAGTTCCATGCCTCAACCCAAGACGAGGCCTGACTCTCCTGTCCCCAGTCTGCAGGGACCCTGCGATCGGAGTCTGAAATCAGAGGAACCCTGAGGTTCCTGCCTCAACTGGAGATGAGGCCCTCTTCCAATGCACCAAACCCCGTGAGTCCCGAGAGGCCACCCCCCCCACCTCCAGTTTCCCTGACTTCTCAGAGCCACCATGAGAAGCCCCCTGAGGTCACCTGCACAAGTCGAGGGAAGCCAGGGTTTCCTGCCTCAACCCGAGAAAGACCTCGAGAGACCTTCTTCAACACGTCTCGAGGCCAGGTTCCCCTACCATGACTCGAGAGCAATGACGCGCTCCCCCTCGCCACTCGCATGGAGACCCGATTTCCCTGGCGCCCCACGAGAGGCTCACTGACCTCGCCGTCGTACCTCGTGAGAAACCGCACCCTGGGGCCGCCGCTCGAGAACCACCCCGAGACTCC
>NW_011417743.1:0-579 GCF_000754665.1 Bison bison bison | reverse complement strand
TATGGCTGATTCATGTTGAGGTTTGACAAAAAAGAAAAATTCTGTAAAGCAATTACCTTTCAATTAAAAAAATAAAACTAAATCAAAAAAAAAAGAAAGAATAAGATGATCTCTCTTGGACTCCCAGCGTTTCCGCTGGTCCTGGGTGTGAGGAAAGGAAAGACAGTGTGGGAACAGATTAACCCTACCGGGTCCGAATAGGTCTCACTGATACATGTCGGTGTGTGGTTAAACCAGGGGAGGTTTTAGGAAACATGCATGGCATGTATTGTTATAAACAATGAGTGCGTTGTTTTGACCAACTAACCTGTGCCTCTTTGGTGGGATTCTGTAAGGAATACTGATCCTGTGCAGCCCCACAGGAGCTTGGTGACAACAAAGTAACTTAGTGCAAAATACAGCTGAACTCATTTAACAGCAGTTGGGTAAACTGGGCTCCCTCCCCTGAGCTCTAACAAGAAACCTCAGACAACAGAAGGCTACAAAGGCTAGAAATCTTCCACATGGAACTGAACAGGGATCAATCTCAAAGTCAAGTAAAAAGAAGCATTTATAAAAATCAGAAAACAACAACGAACA
>NW_011417742.1:0-612 GCF_000754665.1 Bison bison bison | reverse complement strand
AAACACATGAAAAGATGCTCAACGTCACTCATTATCAGTTCAGTTCAGTTCATTTCAGTCGCTCAGTTGTGTCCGACTCTTTGCGGCCCCATAAATCACAGCATGCCAGGCCTCCCTGTCCATCACCAACTCCCGGAGTTAACTCAGACTCACGTCCATTGAGTCAGTGATGCCATCCAGCCATCTCATCCTCTGTCGTCCCCTTCTCCTCCTGACCTCAATGCCTCCCATAATTAGAGTCTTTTCCAAGGAGTAAACTCTTCCCATGAGGTGGCCAAAGTACTGGAGTTTCAACTTTAGCATCATTCTTTCCAAAGAAATCCCAGGGCTGATCTCCTTCAGAATGTACTGGTTGGATCTCCTTGCAGTCCAAGGGACTCTCAAGAGTCTTCAACATCACAGTTCAAATCATCAATTCTTGGTGCTCAGCTTTCTTCACAGTCCATACATGACCACTGGAAAAACCATAGCCTTGACTAGACGGACCTTTGTTGGCAAAGTAATGTCTCTGACTTTTCAATATGCAGTCTAGGTTGGTCATAACTTTTCTTCCAAGGAGTAAGTGTCTTTTAATTTCATGGCTGCAGTCACATACTACAGTGATTTGGAAGC
>NW_011417741.1:0-558 GCF_000754665.1 Bison bison bison | reverse complement strand
CCGCAGCAGGTCTCCAAGGTGAACAGCCTCTGGCATGTTGGAACAATGTAGGTAAGGGAAGTCGGCAAGCCGGATCCGTAACTTCGGGATAAGGATTGGCTCTAAGGGCTGGGTCGGTCGGGCTGGGGCGCGAAGCGGGGCTGGGCGCGCGCCGCGGCTGGACGAGGCGCCGCCGCCCCCCCCACGCCCGGGGCCGCCCCCGCGGGGCCCTCCCCCCGCGCCACCCCGCGCCGCTCCCTCCCGCCCCGCCCCCCGCTCTCCTCCCGCCCCCCCGCCTCCCCCTCTCCGCGGGGGGGCGGGGTGGGGGGGCGGCGGGACCGGGGGGGTTCCCGGGGCCGGGAGCGGCCGGGGCCCCGGTGGCGGGGGGAGGTCTTCCCCCCGCGGGGGCCCGGGCACCCGGGGGGCCGGCGGCGGCGGCGACTCTGGACGCGAGCCGGGCCCTTCCCGTGGATCGCCCCAGCTGCGGCGGGCGTCGCGGCCGCCCCCGGGGAGCCCGGCGGGCGCCGGCGCGCCCCCGCCGCGCGCGTCGGGTGGGGGGCCGGGGCCGTGCGCGGGGTC
>NW_011417740.1:0-524 GCF_000754665.1 Bison bison bison | reverse complement strand
TCAACTCTAAATAATACCTGCACTGTTCTATTATCATACAATCGAACATTAATAGGGACAAGGAAACACCATATGTTATTTGGTTTCTAAGATAATTTTATAAACCTGTCTGTAGTTATTACTACATCAATATATTTTTTGTTCATAGCTGCTAACAAGTACCAAGATGGACTGATTAATTTTTTCTTTCTGTTGTATTATCGCCCTGGTAGAAATTTAACTACACACTGGTGATTTAGCTGTATCATTTGAAACTCAGTCTATGTTTTGTATAAACCTATTGAATTTTGCAAACTTCCAAACAGATTTTGATTGTTGCACTCCCTTTAAAAATAAGATTTATAAGATTAGGCATGTAGTAAAACTGGTTACCATGTAACTGTAACCTTGGGTGGTGGGTTAAACTTACAAATGTTAACAAAGCCCATTAAAGATGGTAAGGGAGATAAAAGGAGGAAAAAGAAGGAACAAATGGTGGCATCATCCCTACACTAATTTTCAAGTAAAAGGCATTGAGACACAGG
>NW_011417739.1:0-516 GCF_000754665.1 Bison bison bison | reverse complement strand
CTCGCCTTTGATATCTACTGAATGGAATTGTCGCTTTGAGATCTGAAGTTAGACATTTGTTATGCTGGGCAAATGTCGGAACGTTCAAAAATAAGCTAGAGATATTCAAGTGCTGCCTTTTTGAGCCCAATTTTGCTATTATATTTTATGTGGAAAGTTCTGCATTTCTTCATGCTGATGACAATTCCTCATTAAGAGAAATTTCCAAGGGGGAAAGAAAAAAAGACAACACAATATGCTTGATTGCATATTGAAAGTCAAAGTAGTACCAGTTACGTGTGTACGTAAGCAATGTCCCATCAAACAGATTAATTCATGGCAACTAATGTTTCATGTTTTTCTGTCAACAAAAAATAATAATTGAGCTTTCCAGGAAAAACTGAGAAGTTCCAAGAAGGCAGAAATGTAGGCAGATGTGAAATGCAACTCTCTCAATAAATGGATCACAAATAATACTTCTGCAAGGACAATAGTTCTCCCACAGCATCAAATAGCAGAAGACCCTGCTCACCAGAG
>NW_011417738.1:0-679 GCF_000754665.1 Bison bison bison | reverse complement strand
AGACAAAAAAAGAGACAAAAGAGGGAGGGACGGAGTTCCATCCCGGGAAGGGAGTCTTAAAAAGAGAGAAGTTTCCAAACACCAGGAAACCTTCTCACTGCCGAATCTGTGCCGAGCTTTGGAAGCACAGAGGGCAACATAACAGGAAGAAAAAATAAATAAACAATTAAAACTTGAAGATTGTGAGTCCTACAGTAACTCCCCCAGCGGAGAAGCAGCGCAGACTCCTGCACACACCATTAGCAAGCGGGGGCTGGGCAGGGAGGCCCAGCGCGGGCTGCATCGCTTAGAGTAAGAATCTGGCCTGAATACCCTGAGCACTATCTGAGCGAAATAATCTGGGCTAGCAAACCAGACTGTGGGATATCTACCACGCGAAAAGCCAGCCCCAACCTAGAAACCGCCAGGCCCGCGCAGGGAACAAAGAACTGAACAGAGATAGCTGGCTGCAGACTTCCCCTCCAGTGACAGGCAGCCAGAGCCGAAGGGGGCAATCGCAGCCCCAGAGAGACATTATCTATAAAACTGTAAGCAAGGCTTCTTTGCTAACTAAAAACTTCTTGGGGGTCTGGACGGTTAACATCTGCCTGAGAAGGTGCGCCGGTTTTATACCCAGATAACCGAGTGGCGGGGAGGCGATAAGTTGCAGCATTGGTGCTCGCCAAACACCTCATCACTT
>NW_011417737.1:0-531 GCF_000754665.1 Bison bison bison | reverse complement strand
TCTTTGCGACCCCATGAATCGCAGCACGCCAGGCCTCCCTGTCCATCACCAACTCCCGGAGTTCACTCAGACTCATGTCCATCGAGTCAGTGATGCCATCCAGCCATCTCATCCTCTGTCGTCCCCTTGTCCTCCTGCCCCCAGTCCCTCCCAGCACCAGAGTCTTTTCCAATGAGTCAACTCTTCGCATGAGGTGGCCAAAGTACTGGAGTTTCAGCTTTAGCATCATTCCTTCCAAAGAATCCCAGGGCTGATCTCCTTTAGATGGACTGGTTGTTCTCCTTGCAGTCCAAGGGACTCTCAAGAGTCTTCTCCAACACCACAGTTCAAAAGCATCCATTCTTGGCGCTCAGCCTTCTTCACAGTCCAACTCTCACATCCATACGTGACCACAGGAAAAACCATAGCCTTGACTAGATGGACCTTTGTTGAAAAAGTAATATCTCTGCTTTTCAATATGCTATCTAGGTTGGTCATAACTTTCCTTCCAAGGAGTAAGTGTCTTTTAATTTCATGGCTGCAATCACCATC
>NW_011417736.1:0-593 GCF_000754665.1 Bison bison bison | reverse complement strand
AAATCCTCTAGCCTGCCTGAATAGGTTTTTCCGGCCACATGTGACTGTTCAGAGCCTCCCAACTGTGAGAGGCAGGAGATGTTCTAAACTGTCTAAACACAGTATTCTTTTGAGTAGTTAAAGATTGATTAGAAATTGTATTGGTGAATGGTTTTTCACTTGTTGGGCCATTGTTTGCTGCTCAGGTTCCATATCCCTTACCTGCTGTGTCCCTGGCAGTGTATTGATTAATATAATTGGTGTAAGTAGTAGCTTTAATATTTGTAACCTGGGACCTTTGAGTTAATTCTTTTTCTTGTTATAGCCCACCACACCTTTGCTCTGTAGGAATGCAACTGTATCTAATGCTTTTTTGGAGGGTGGCTCCTGACCAACCACCTTTAGAGAAAAATAAGTGTTCTGAAGAAAAGGTCTTAAAATATTAACAGGCCTCTGGGCCAGAAGATGATGCCAATCACCTAAGCTTTTGCATATGATAAGTTTGCAGGAAGAAAGCCTGGTTTGCTGCAAGACTCTACCCCTTCCCCCATTATCCTCTATGCATAACTTAAGGTATAAAACTACTTTGAAAAATAAAGTGCGGGCCTTGTTCA
>NW_011417735.1:0-569 GCF_000754665.1 Bison bison bison | reverse complement strand
TGATTTCTATTTTTTTGAATTTACCAAGGCTAGCTTTATGGCCCAGGATGTGATCTATCCTGGAGAAGGTTCCATGTGTGCTTGAGAAAAAGGTGAAGTTCATTGTTTTGGGATGAAATGTCCTATAGATATCAATTAGGTCTAACTGGTCTATTGTATCGTTTAAAGTTTGTGTTTCCTTGTTAATTTTCTGTTTAGTTGATCTATCCATAGGTGTGAGTGGGGTATTAAAGTCTCCCACTATTATTGTGTTATTGTTAATTTCTCCTTTTACATACTTGTTAGCATTTGTCTTACATACTGCGGTGCTTCTGTGTTGGGTGCATATATATTTATAATTGTTATATCTTCTTCTTGGATTGATCCTTTGATCATTATGTAGTGACCTTCTTTGTCTCTTTTCACAGCCTTTGTTTTAAAGTCTATTTTATCTGATATGAGTATTGCTACTCCTGCTTTCTTTTGGTCCCTATTTGCATGGAAAATCTTTTTCCAGCCCTTCACTTTCAGTCTGTATGTGTCCCCTGTTTTGAGGTGGGTCTCCTGTAGACAACATATGTAGGGGTCTT
>NW_011417734.1:0-627 GCF_000754665.1 Bison bison bison | reverse complement strand
GGCGACCCCCGACGAGGACCACCGGGGAAGCCCTCCCCCACCCCCGCCCACGGAGCCGACCCCCGCCCCGCGCCGCCCCGCCCTGCCATGCTCCCGGTGCCTTCCCAGCCGCAGTGGGGATCCCCGGAGCACAACTGGGACCGCCCCCCATCCCCGCCGCGACCCGGTTCCCGACCCGCGCCGCCCGGCTTCGCCCCGCCCCGGGCGCGCTCCCGGTGCGACTGCCCACCTTCACCACGGGCTCCCGGTGAGCCCCGCCCCCACGCCCGGTTCCAGGAGAGCCTCTGGGACCTCGCTCCCGCCGCCCGGTGAAACGGGAGGACAATCCATCCAGCCCACAGAGGCAATCCAAGCTGTCTAGAATTCAGGGATCAAACGAGGGCTACGGAAAGGAAAGATGACCTGACCTAGGAGGGCCATGATATTCTCTAGAACCGGACAAAGTTGGTTTGCAAGGAAACTTGATCCTTGGACCCGGAAAGCTGGTCTTTTCATATGCAATTCCAAACCGATGAGCTCTTCCCAAAGCCTGCCTGCCGCCAGCCCACCCCACTCCCAGAAAAACGGCTCAACGAAACTTTCCATCTCAGCGGAAACTGGAAGATGTCTGTCTTGTCTGTCTGGATT
>NW_011417733.1:0-607 GCF_000754665.1 Bison bison bison | reverse complement strand
TATGTTAAGGTTGTATATTGTCACTCTGCTTATTTAACTTATATGCAGAGTACATCATGAGAAATGCTGGACTGGAAGAAGCACAAGCTGGAATCAAGACTGCCGGGAGAAATATCAATAACCTCAGATATGCAGATGACGCCAGCCTTATGGCAGAAAGTGAAGAGGAACTCAAAAGCCTCTTGATGAAAGTGAAAGAGGAGAGTGAAAAAGTTGGCTTAAAGCTCAACATTCAGAAAACATTCAGAAAGCATCTGGTCCCATCACTTCACGGGAAATAGATGGGGAAACAGTGGAAACAGTGTCAGACTTTATTTTTTGGGGCTCAAAATCACTGCAGATGGTGACTGCAGCCATGAAATTAAAAGACGCTTACTCCTTGGAAGGAAAGTTATGACCAACCTAGATAGCATATTCAAAAGCAGAAACATTACTTTGCCAACAAAGGTACTTCTAGTCAAGGCTATGGTTTTTCCAGTAGTCATGTATGGATGTGAGAGTTGGACTGTAAAGAAGGCTCAGTGCCGAAGAATTGATGCTTTTGAACTGTGGTGTTGGAGAAGACTCTTGAGAGTCCCTTGGACTGCAAGGAGATCCAACTAGTCCA
>NW_011417732.1:0-590 GCF_000754665.1 Bison bison bison | reverse complement strand
TCTTGAGTTGCTTATGTGCAATTTTCCGTGGAACAATTATTTTGATGCATGTCATGTAGAAATGGTATAGGTACATTTTTGTCAGGCCTAGAAACTTTATTCAGAATTGATTGCCCCACTTTAATTGGTGCTAAAAAGTGAGTGATCTCTTTTGTTTCCTCTCCAGTCACTTGAAACATTCTGTAAGATGCCCTGGAGGAGAGTACAAAGTAATATTTTAAAGGAAACTTAGCAGTTCTGTTTTGTAGGATTTTTAGAATATTGGAACACAGCCCTTGGCATCAAAATTTGACACTGCCCTCATTCAAATCAGACATTGTTACAAACGTTCAGAAGATATGCTGTACCATGGACTCCCAACACGGAAATTTCAGAAAGCAACCCTTTCATTTTTTTAAATTATTTTAATGGGAAGATATTCAATTTACAATATTGGGTTAGTTTTTGCCTTCCATCAACAAGAGTCAGTCACCGGTACATATGTGTTCCCGCATCCAGAACCTTCCTCCCACCTCACTCCCCAGACTATTGTTCTTTGTGTTCCAGAGCACTGGCTTTGGGTGCCCTGCATCATGCACTGAACTTGCACC
>NW_011417731.1:0-568 GCF_000754665.1 Bison bison bison | reverse complement strand
ATTCAGAAAACGAAGATCATGGCATCTGGTCCCATCACTTCATGGGAAATAGATGGGGAAACAGTGGAAACAGTGTCAGACTTTATTTTTGTGGCTCCAAAATCACTGCAGATGGTGACTGCAGCCATGAAATTAAAAGACGCTTACTCCTTGAAAGGAAAGTTATGACCAACCTAGATAGCATATTCAAAAAGCAGAGACATTACTTTGCCAACAAAGGTCCATCTAGTCAAAGGCTATGGTTTTCCGTGGTCATGTATGGATGTGAGAGTTGGACTGTGAAGAAAGCTGAGCACGAAGAATGATGCTTTTGAACTGTGGTGTTGGAGAAGACTCTTGAGAGTCCCTTGGACTGCAAGGAGATCCAACCAGTCCATTCTAAAGGAGATCAGTCCTGGGTAGTTCTTTGGAAGGAATGATACTAAAGCTGAAACTCCAGTACTTTGGCCACCTCATGTCAAAGAGTTGACTCATTGGTAAAAGACTCTGATGCTGGGAAGGATTGGGGCAGGAGGAGAAGGGGACGACAGAGGATGAGATGGCTGGATGGCATCACCGACTCGATGGA
>NW_011417730.1:0-761 GCF_000754665.1 Bison bison bison | reverse complement strand
CTCCGAACTCCACCCTGTGAATGAAGTCAACCGAAGGGGCAGTGACTCGCCCGTGCATCGTCCGAAAAGACCCCCAGGTTCCAAATACCGCTCGACAAGTGGCCTCTCTCCCCGGGGACACCTCGAGAGGCAAGCGGAGTTCCATGCCTCAATCCAAGACGAGGCCTGACTCTCCTGTCCCCAGTCTGCAGGGACCCTGCGATCGGAGTCTGAAATCAGAGGAACCCTGAGGTTCCTGCCTCAACTGGAGATGAGGCCCTCTTCCAATGCACCAAACCCCGTGGAGTCCCGAGAGGCCCCCCACCCACATCCAGTTTCCCTGACTTCTCAGAGCCACCATGAGAAGCCCCCTGAGGTCACCTGCACAAGTCGAGGGAAGCCAGGGTTTCCTGCCTCAACCCGAGAAAGACCTCGAGAGACCTTCTTCAACACGTCTCGAGGCCAGGTTCCCCTACCATGACTCGAGAGCAATGACGCGCTCCCCCTCGCCACTCGCATGGAGACCCGACTTCCCTGGCGCCCCACGAGAGGCTCACTGACCTCGCCGTCGTACCTCGTGAGAAACCGCACCCTGGGGCCGCCGCTCGAGAACCACCCCGAGACTCCCCCGTCATCGCGGAGATGAGGGCCTTCGTCTCCTGCATGGCCTAGAGGCCAACCTCGCGACCTCTCTCCAAACGCCTCAGGAGGCTTGACTCCCTTTGGTCCACCCAGTGAGCTCCAAGAGATACCCGTCGCGACTGGAGAGCAGAGCGGGGTTC
>NW_011417729.1:0-545 GCF_000754665.1 Bison bison bison | reverse complement strand
GCATTCCAGACGCACCCGGGGAGACAGGCATTTCATCTCGAGTGGAAGCAAAGAACCCCGCTCTGCTCTCGAATCGCGACGGGTATCTCTTGGAGCTCACTGGGTGGACTCAAGGGAGTCAAGCCTCCTGAGGCGTTTGGAGAGAGGTCGCGAGATTGGTCGCTAGGCCATGCAGGAGACGAAGGCCCTCATCTCTCGATGATGGGGGAATCTCGCGGTTGTTCTCGAGCGGCGGCCCCAGTGTGCGGTTTCTCACGAGGTACGACGGCGAGGTCAGTGAGCCTCTAGTGGGGCGCCAGGGAAGTCGGGTCTCCATGCGAGTGGCGAGGGGGAGCGCGTCATTGCTCCCGAGACATGATAGGGGAATCTGGCCTCGAGACGTGTTGAAGAAGGTCTCTCGAGGTCTTTCCCGGGTTGAGGCAGGAAACCCTGGGTTCCCTCGACTTGTGCAGGTGACCTCAGGGGGCTTCTCATGGTGGCTCTGAGAAGCCAGGGAAACTGGAGGTGGGAGGGGCCTCTCGGGACTCCACTGGGTTTTGGTGCAT
>NW_011417728.1:0-630 GCF_000754665.1 Bison bison bison | reverse complement strand
TGGTTCGTGTCTGCTCAGCTCTTTGAGTATTGCCTCCTGAGGTCCCTGTTCGGTCGCCACCTGCCGGGGACCAGCCCCAACTGATCCAGGGTATTCGAAAGAGAGATGGCCTAGGCGACTATTTATATGCTAATCAGAGATGTCAAGAATAATAGTATGAGGAGAGCTCAGTAGGAAAATTCGGTGGAGAAAAGAGACTGAGTAGCTTGGTTTACGCGGAAGACCAATCAAACTTCAAGACAAGAAGTTAGCACCACTTACGTAGCCGCAGGCGCCTCTCGAATAGCGAAAGGTGCCTCACCCTAGACACCTTGTCGAGTGGGTCTTAGCAGCCCAGGCATAATTAGTAAGCGTGGTGGGCTCCGCGCTCCAGATGGAGACTCAGCTGGAAGTTCAAGGGAAGAATGACAAGGAACTTTATGAATTGGAGCTGTAAGTTAACTCTTTGACAGAGAGAGCGAGATGGTGTTGGGGGACAGCCCCCAGTGAAATCAGAGGTGAGAGCACAAAGCAATACAGTAGGCAGACTCCGGTTTTTTTGGGGGGGAGATGCTCGAGAATATCCGGGTGGACTCCTGAGGATCGATCCCGCATTTGCGTATGCCGAGCCTCCTTCCTCATGACCTTTGT
>NW_011417727.1:0-737 GCF_000754665.1 Bison bison bison | reverse complement strand
GTGGGAGGGGCCTCTCGGGACTCCACGGGGTTTGGTGCATTGGAAGAGGGCCTCATCTCCAGCTGAGGCAGGAACCTCAGGGTTCCTCTGATTTCAGACTCCGATCGCAGGGTCCCTGCAGACTTGGGACAGGAGAGTCAGGCCTCGTCTTGGGTTGAGGCATGGAACTCCGCTTGCCTCTCGAGGTGTCCCCGGGGAGAGAGGTCACTTGTCGAGCTGTATTTGGAACCTGGGGGTTTTTCCGGACGACGCACGGGCGAGTCACGGCCCCTTCGTGTTGACTTCATTCACAGGGTGGAGTTCGGAGAGGTGTCCGCGCATCGGGTTCTTATCAAGTGGGGACCGGTAAATCGGGGTGCTTCGCAACATGGAAGCACCACGAGGCCACGTCTGGAATGTCGTCGTGAGACCGGCCTCATCCTGAGGTGCGACCGGAAGGTCGGGAACCCCTTCCAGACAAAGCAGGGGAGTCGACCCTCCTGTGGAGACCAGGAGGGTAGAAGGGGCTCAGAGGAAGTGGTGCCAGAAAACCTCGGTGTTCCTCTCCAGGGAGACCGGGATGCCGGGGAACTTTGTGGGGGCGCATCAAGGGTGCCAAGTACCGTTTCGACCTCCAATTCCTCACGTGCGACTTCTCCTGAGACGCTGTAGCGGGAAAGGGCTTCATCTTTCGATGACGGGGGTACCACGTGGTTTTTCTCGGGTTGCGGCGGGATTCTCGAGTTACGACGGGGAAT
>NW_011417726.1:0-727 GCF_000754665.1 Bison bison bison | reverse complement strand
GGGACTCCACGGGGTTTGGTGCATTGGAAGAGGGCCTCATCTCCAGTTGAGGCAGGAACCTCAGGGTTCCTCTGATTTCAGACTCCGATCGCAGGGTCCCTGCAGACTGGGGACAGGAGAGTCAGGCCTCGTCTTGGGTTGAGGCATGGAACTCCGCTTGCCTCTCGAGGTGTCCCCGGGGAGAGAGGCCACTTGTCGAGCGGTATTTGGAACCTGGGGGTCTTTTCCGGATGATGCCCGGCGAGTCACTGCCCCTTCGTGTTGACTTCATTCACAGGGTGGAGTTCGGAGAGGTGTCCGGGCATCGGGTTCTTACCAAGAGGGGACCGGGAAATCGGGGTGCTTAGCAATGTGGAAGCACCCACGAGGCCACGTCTGGAATGTCGTCGTGAGACCGGCTCAGTCCTGAGGTGCGACCGGAAGGTCGGGAACCCTTCCAGACAAAGCAGGGGACGTGGACCTCCTGTGGAGATCAGGAGGGTAGAAGGGGCTCAGAGGAAGTGGTGCCGGAAATCCTCGGTGTTCCTCTCCAGGGAGACCGGGATGCCGGGGAACTTTGTGGGGGCGCATCAAGGGTGCCAAGTACCGTTTCGACCTCCAATTCCTAACGTGGGACTTCTCCTGAGACGCTGTAGCGGGAAAGGGCTTCATCTTGCGATGACGGGGGAACCACGTGGTTTTTCTCGAGTTGCGGCGGGATTCTCGAGTTACGACGGGGAATTCGGGA
>NW_011417725.1:0-551 GCF_000754665.1 Bison bison bison | reverse complement strand
CAGGAGGCTTGACTCCCTTTAGTCCACCCAGTGAGCTCCAAGAGATACCCGTCGCGACTCGAGAGCAGAGCGGGGTTCTTTGCTTCCACTCGAGATGAATGCCTGTCTCCCCGGGTGCGTCTGGAACGCAACCCCGAGATCCCGGTCGCCCCTCGGAGAGGAACATTGGCTTCTGGACACAAGCCTAGATGAGGTCTATTGGCCCTGCAGTCACTCGAGAGCAATCCCCACGCTTTCCTTCGCAACTCGGATGGGAGATTGGACTTCCCTGGGCCAACACAAGGGGCATCCCGAATTCCCCGTCGTAACTCGAGAATCCCGCCGCAACTCGAGAAAAACCACGTGGTTCCCCCGTCATGGCAAGATGAAGCCCTTTCCCGCTACAGCGTCTCAGGAGAAGTCCCACGCTAGGACTTGGAGGTCGAAACGGTACTTGGCACCCTTGATGCGCCCCACAAAGTTCCCCGGCATCCCGGTCTCCCTGGAGAGGAACACCGAGGTTTTCCGGCACCACTTCCTCTGAGCCCCTTCTACCCTCCTGATCTCCACAG
>NW_011417724.1:0-545 GCF_000754665.1 Bison bison bison | reverse complement strand
TCAACTCCAGAAAAATAAATGACCCAATCAAAAAATGGGCCAAAGAACTAAATAGACAATTTCTCCAAGAAGACATACAGATGGCTAACAAACACATGAAAAGATGCTCAACATCACTCATTATCAGAGAAATGTCAAATCAAGACCACTATGAGGTACCATTTCACACCAGTCAGAATGGCTGCGATCCAAAAGTCTACAAATAATAAATGCTGGAGAGGGTGTGGAGAAAGGGAACCCTCTTACACTGTTGTGGGAATGCAAACTAGTACAGCCACTATGGAGAACAGTGTGGAGATTCCTTAAAAAACTGGAAACAGAACTGCCTTATGATCCAGCAATCCCACTGCTGGGCATACACACTGAGGAAACCAGAAGGGAAAGAGACACGTGTACCCAAATGTTCATCGCAGCACTGTTTATAATAGCCAGGACATGGAAGCAACCTAGATGTCCATCAGCAGATTAATGGATAAGAAAGCACTGGTACATATACACAATGGAGTATTACTCAGCCATTAAAAAGAATACATTTGAATCAGTTC
>NW_011417723.1:0-597 GCF_000754665.1 Bison bison bison | reverse complement strand
ACTGGAAGAAACACAAGCTGGAATCAAGATTGCCGGGAGAAATATCAATAACCTCAGTATGCAGATGACACCACCCTTATGGCAGAAAGTGAAGAGGAACTAAAAAGCTTCTTGATGAAAGTGAAACTGGAGAGTGAAAAAGTTGGCTTAAAGCTCAACATTCAGAAAACAAAGATCATGGCATCCGGTCCCATCACTTCATGGGAAATAGATGGGGAAACAGTGGAAACAGTGTCAGACTTTATTTTTTGGGCTCCAAAATCACTGCAGATGGTGACTGCAGCCATGAATTAAAGATGCTTACTCCTTGGAAGGAAGTTATGACCAACCTAGATAGCATATTCAAAAGCAGAGACATACTTTGCCAACAAAGGTTCGTCTAGTCAAAGGGCTAATGGTTTTTCCTGTGGTCATGTATGGATGTGAAAGTTGAACTGTGAAGAAAGCTGAGCACCGAGAATTGATGATTTTGAACTGTGGTGTTGGAAAAGACTCTTGAGAGTCCCTTGGACTGCAAGGAGATCCAACCAGTCGATTCTAAAGGAGATCAGCCCTGGGTGCTCTTTGGAAGGAATGATGCTAAAGCTGAAACTCCAG
>NW_011417722.1:0-540 GCF_000754665.1 Bison bison bison | reverse complement strand
GCCTTTCCCGCTACAGCGTCTCAGGAGAAGTCCCACGTTAGGAATTGGAGGTCGAAAGGGCACTTGGCACCCTTGATGCGACCCACAAAGTTCCCCGAAATCCCGGTCTCCCTCGAGAGGAACACTGAGGTTTTCCGGCACCCCCTCCTCTGAGCCCTTTCTCCCCTCCTGATCTGGACAGGAGGGTCGACTCCCCTGCTTTGTCTGGAAGGGGTTCCCGACCTTCTGGTCGCACCTCAGGATGAGGCCGGACTCACGAAGACATTCCAGACGTGGCGTTGTGGGTGGTTCCACATTCCGTAGGACCCCGATATCCCGGTCCCCTCTTGAGAAGAACCCGATGCCCGGACACCTCTCCGAACTCCACCCTGTGAATGAAGTCCACACGAAGGGGCAGTTTTTCCGTGCACCGTTCGGAACAAAACCCCAGGTTCCAAATACAGCTCGACAAGCGGCCTCTCTCCCCGGGGACATCTCGAGAGTCAAGCGGAGTTCCATGCCTCAACCCAAGACGAGGCCTGACTCTCCTGTCCCCAGTCT
>NW_011417721.1:0-799 GCF_000754665.1 Bison bison bison | reverse complement strand
GACCTCATCTAGGCTTGTGTCCAGAAGCCAATGTTCCTCTCCAGGGGCGACCGGGTTCTCGGGGTTGCATTCTAGACGCACCCGGGGAGACAGGCATTCATCTCGAGTGGAAGCAAAGAACCCCGCTCTGCTCTCGAGTCGCGACGGGTATCTCTTGGAGCTCACTGGGTGGACTAAAGGGAGTCAAGCCTCCTGAGGCGTTTGGAGAGAGGTCGCGAGATTGGCCTCTAGGCCATGCAGGAGACGAAGGCCCTCATCTCCGCGATGACGGGGGAGTCTCGGGGTGGTTCTCGAGCGGCGGCCCAGGGTGCGGTTTCCACGAGGTACGACGGTGAGGTCAGTGAGCCTCTCGTGGGGCGCCAGGGAGTCGGGTCTCATGCGAGTGGCGAGGGGGAGCGCGTCATTGCTCCCGAGCCATGTAGGGGAATCTGGCCTCGAGACGTGTTGAAGAAGGTCTCTCGAGGTCTTTCTCGGGTTGAGGCAGGAAACCCTGGGTTCCCTCGACTTGTGCAGGTGACCTCAGGGGGCTTCTCATGGTGGCTCTGAGAAGCCAGGGAAACTGGAGGTGGAGGGGCCTCTCGGGACTCCACGGGGTTTGGTGCATTGGAAGAGGGCCTCATCTCCAGTTGAGGCAGGAACCGCAGGGTACCTCTGATTTCAGACTCCGATCGCAGGGTCCCTGCAGACTGGGGACAGGAGAGTCAGGCCTCGTCTTGGGTTGAGGCATGGAACTCCGCTTGCCTCTCGAGATGTCCCCGGGGAGAGAGGCCGCTTGTCGAGCTGTATTTGGAACCTGGGG
>NW_011417720.1:0-642 GCF_000754665.1 Bison bison bison | reverse complement strand
CACATGAGTCCGACTGGGCCTCACTGCGATGTCTGTCAATAACCGATGCTGGAGAAGATGTGGAGCAAAGGGAACTCTCCTCCACGGTGAGTAGGAATGGGCGTGGGTAGAGCCGGTATGGAAAAGAATATGGAAGGTTCCCGAAGGGAACTAAAAAGTGGAAGTAGCCTATGGTCCAGCAGTCCGACTCCCAGGCATAGATCCACCCACGGTATAAGTGAACAAGATAGATGCCCCGTTTGGGCACATCTATCTGTGCGTGCGCGCGCACATGCGCATGCGCGATCGCCTCGAGGCAGGGGGTGGGGCGGGGGCCGGGGCTCTGGCTGGAGTCGGTGCAAGCCCCGGGATTGCCTGAGGCAAGCCAAAGGAGCCCCAGGTGGAGACGGGACTGCCGGTCGTCGGGTGTCCTGGAAGCCGAATGCGAATGCGGAGGGGCTCGCGGGCCGCGCGGAGGCAACCCAGGTCTGCAGCGGGAGTCGGGGCCCCGGCCACCCGCTCCCCGCGGCCCGGGAGGGGCTGGGGCTGCGGGGGGAGTCCAAGAATCGGGACGCGCGGCGGGGGCTAAAGGACCTCTTCTGGTAGGCAAAAAGCCTCGAGCACCCGGGATTCCCAGGTGGTCTCCCATCCAAGATCCTAACC
>NW_011417719.1:0-566 GCF_000754665.1 Bison bison bison | reverse complement strand
AAAAGACAAAGACTGGCTGAATGGATACAAAACAAGACCCCTACATATGTTGTCTACAAGAGACCCACCTCAAAACAGGGGACACATACAGACTGAAAGTGAAGGGACTGGAAAAAGATTTTCCATGCAAATAGGGACCAAAAGAAAGCAGGAGTAGCAATACTCATATCAGATAAAATAGAACTTTAAAACAAAGGCTGTGAAAAGAGACAAAGAAGGTCACTACATAATGATCAAAGGATCAATCCAAGAAGGAGATATAACAATTATAAATATATATGCATCCAACACGGGAGCACCGCCGTATGTAAGACAAATGCTAACAAGTATGAAAGGAGAAATTAACAATAACACAATAATAGTGGGAGACTTTAATACCCCACTCACACCTATGGATAGATCAACTAAACAGAAAATTAACAAGGAAACACAAACTTTAAACGATACAATAGACCAGTTAGACCTAATTGATATCTATAGGACATTTCATCCCAAAACAATGAATTTTGTCCTTTTTCTCAAGCGCACATGGAACCTTCTCCAGGATAGATCACATCCTGGGCCAT
>NW_011417718.1:0-556 GCF_000754665.1 Bison bison bison | reverse complement strand
TTTGCTTCCACTCGAGATGGATGCCTGTCTCCCCGGGGTGCGTCTGGAAATCGTAACCCCCGAGGATCCCTTTTCGGCCCCCTGGAGAGGAACACTGGCTTCTGGACACAAGCCTAGATGAGGTCTATTGGCCCTGCAGTCACTCGAGAGCAATCCCCAGCTTTCCTTCGCAACTCGAATGGAAGATTGGACTTCCCTGGGCCAACACAAGAGGCATCCTGAATTCCCCGTCGTAACTCGAGAATCCTGCCGCAACTCGAGAAAATCCACGTGGTTCCCCGTCATCGCAAGATGAAGCCCTTTCCCGCTATAGTGTCTCAGGAGAATTCCCACGTTAGGTATTGGAGGTCGAAACGGTACTTGGCACCCTTGATGCGACCCACAAAGTTCCCCGACATCCCGGTCTCCCTCGAGAGGAACACCGAGGTTTTCCGGCACCACTTCCTCTGAGCCCCTTCTACCCTCCTGATCTGGACAGGAGGGTCGACTCCCCTGCTTTGTCTGGAAGGAGTTCCCGACCTTCCGGTCACACCTCAGGATGAGGCCGGTCTCACGA
>NW_011417717.1:0-653 GCF_000754665.1 Bison bison bison | reverse complement strand
AGGTCAGCAGGGCTTGCTTTCAGGAGAGCCAGTAGTTTATGAGAAACAGAGATCCCACTCCTAAGATGTTCACACGGACACTTACACATTTTAGGGTCCACATCAGAAGCAGTAATTTGAAAGTAGCCTATGTTAGACCCTCTTGCTACTCTTGGAGAGCCTCAGGGGAAGGCAGGGGGCAACTGGGCTTCATGTGGGAGACACAGACACTGGCAGTCATTTCTGAAGTCCACTCCATCATGAGGATGATGGTGCTGGCAAGCATCATTTTGGAATCCCCCTCTAGTGTATTACTGCCAGGATCTGGCCCCAACCACCAGTGGGTCAGCACCAGAACTAGGACTCCCCAGCCCTTGCAACCAGTCATGCCAGGATCTGGCCGAATCCAGCAAAAGCAAGCAGCCTCTGGGCTAGGTAGGGGCTTGCAACCAATTGGGTTGGGAACCAGTCATGCCGGCCAGCATGCCCACAGTGGTCACCAGTGCCACAACACAAGGGTCCATATGGCCCACATAAAGGGCACCCCAGAGCCTACAGCTCTGGTGAACATAGGGACTTGTGCTGCTGGGCCCCATAAGACACCTTATAATACCATTTCTCCAAGAACGGAAAATATAACTGACCTCCTGTTACATGGAAATAAAGCAGAGAAT
>NW_011417716.1:0-530 GCF_000754665.1 Bison bison bison | reverse complement strand
CAAGTTCCAATGCTGTAAAGAGCAATATTGCATAGGAACCTGGAATGTCAGGTCCATGAATCAAAGGCAAATTAGAAGTGGTCAAACAAGAGATGGCAAGAGTAAATGTCGACATTCTAGGAATCAGCAAACTAAAATGGACTGGAATGGGTGAATTTAACTCAGATGACCATTATATCTACTACTGCAGGCAGGAATCCCTTAGAAGAAATGGAGTAGCCATCATGGTCAACAAAAGAGTCTGAAATGCAGTACTTGGATGCAATCTCAAAAACAACAGAATGATCTCTGTTCGTTTCCAAGGCAAACCATTCAATATCACAGTAATCCAAGTCTATGCCCTGACCAGTAATGCTGAAGAAGCTGAAGTTGAACGGTTCTATGAAGATCTACAAGACCTTTTAGAACCAACACCCAAAAAAAGATGTCTTTTTCATTATAGGGGACTGGAATGCAAAAGTAGGAAGTCAAGAAACACCTGGAGTAACAGGCAAATTTGGCCTTGGAATATGGAATGAAGCAGGGCAAAG
>NW_011417715.1:0-583 GCF_000754665.1 Bison bison bison | reverse complement strand
CGCCTTGGAAGCTACAGGCAATAGATCAAAACCCTGTGGATACTACGGACTACATAGGAAGGGGCCTATAGATCTTGAGAAATAAAAATCTGACCAAGGAACTAGCCAAAAATGAAACTGAACCCACAACACCCACAAAAAAAAAAAAAAGTCCTAGATATATTTTTATTATTTTTACGATCATTCTTCTTTTTTTTTAATAAAAAAAAAATTTTTTTTAAGTCCTCTATTGTTCCTTTAATTTTCACTTTTATAACCTATTACTTTGCTAAAAAAAAAAAAAAAAGAACCCTATTTTTTTTCTTCTTCAGCAAACTTCATTATATTATATATTTTATAATTTTTTTGACCTTGGTTTTTTTTTGTTTGTTTGTTTTGTTTTTTTCTTCTTTTCTTTAACATCGTATTTTTGAAATTCCAAACTCTACTCTAGATTTTTAATTTTCGCTTTTTGGTATATGTTATCAATTTTGTACCTATAGTTTTTTTTTATATAATTTCTGTGACTTTTTTTTTTTCTTCTTCTCTGTTTCTTTCTCTTCTTCTTTTATAATAACATTGTATATCTGAAAATTCCAAAACT
>NW_011417714.1:0-778 GCF_000754665.1 Bison bison bison | reverse complement strand
AATGAGGCTGTGGAGTGATTTTATTCATTGAATGGTGAGGAAACACCTCTCTGGAAGAAGTGTCATTGAATCTGAAAGCCAAAGTTTGAGGGGATGAGGGTTAGTTAGGTGACTTAAGGGAGATAAAACGCCCAGTCAGAGAAATGTCAGGTGCCCGGCACAGGTTGAAGATCTTGGCTGCTTCTGAGGAACAGAGCTAAGGCTCCTATGGTCAGAGACACCATCAGGGTGGTGAAGAGTGGGAAATGAGCCTGGAGGTGTGGGCAAGGGCTGGACCACCAGGACAGGACCTCTTCCAGACAGGCTTTTATTCTCAGAACAGTGGGAGACTACTGAAGAATGTTATGCAGAGAAGGAATATAATCAGATTTTTTTTTAAGTGAACAGACTAGTTTTTTAGAGCAGGTTTGCGCTAAGCCACTTCAGTCGTGGCCGACTCTTTGCGACCCCATGGACTGTAGCCTGTCAGGCTCCTCTGTCCATGGGATTAGCCCAGGCAAGAGTACTGGAGTGGGTTGCCATGGCCTTCTCCAGGGGATCTTCCCCACCCAGGGATCGAACCCGCATCTCATGCATCTGTATTGGCAAGTGGGTTCTTTACCACTAGCACCACCTGGGAGCCCAATCAAACCAAAGTAACCAAATCGAACCAAAACCTCACCAACCAGAAAGTCACCTTCAAAGTCAATGGCAAACGGCCCCAAATGTGACCTCCAAGTCCTACTAGACCTGTGACCCTTGTCCGAAGTGCCTTATATACAGAGTTTCCCTTCACAGG
>NW_011417713.1:0-570 GCF_000754665.1 Bison bison bison | reverse complement strand
AGTGTGGCATGCCTCCAAGCACTTCCAGCCTGCCTCCCTGGCAGTGCAGAAAGGCGAGGAAAGCACAGGTGGTTGTACGTGTTTGACCCTCTGCCCGGATGAGCCTGTGAGGGAGGGAACGGAGTGAGCAAGGAGTAATTGCATGTCCCAAAGGACCTCAGGAGAGTGGGAGACAGGGAAGCCCCTGGGGGCAGTTTGGGGCCTGCTGGTTTTCAGGGTCCAGGGTCTAGGCAATAGCAGTCCTGCCAAAGATACGCCATGGTGGGTGCTGAAAGTCCTGACGTGAAGTTCTTCTTTCCTCTGGGGTCTTGCCACTGGCTTTTGGGGCCTGAGGGGCAAAAGTGTGCATCTGCGTCTGAGAGAATTCGAGCAGTCTCGCTGAAGCAAAATCTCTGATTTTGTCATAGGGGATCTGAAACCAGGTGATGCTCAGAGGGAAGCTGCGTTCCAGGTGACCGTCTTGGATGCTCCTGGGCCCAAATGGAGGCTGGCTTCCTTGGCATGTGGGCTGTGTAGGCAAGCAGAGATGTGTGACTGTAGGGAGTCCTACCTGGGCCTAATGAGAGCAAC
>NW_011417712.1:0-513 GCF_000754665.1 Bison bison bison | reverse complement strand
TAGCTTGCTCAAACTCATCTCCATTGAGTTAGTGATGGACTCAATCTCATCCTGTCTTCTGCTTCTCCTCCTGCCTTCAATCTTTCTCAACACTGGGGTCATTTGCAAGAGTCAGTTAATTGCATCAGGTGGCCAAATTCAGCTTTAGCATCAGTGCTTCCAATAAATATTCAGGACTGAATGTCTTACTGACTAATTTTATCCCTTGCTGTCCAAGGGACTCTCAAGAGTCTTCTCCAACACCACACTTCAAAAGCATCAATTTTTCAGGGCTCAGCTTTCGTATAGTCCAACTCTCACATCCATATATGACTACTGGACAAATTATAGCTTGGACTAGAAAGACTTTTGTTGGCAAAGTAATATCTCTGTTTTTAAATATCCTGCCTAGGTTGGTCATAGCTTTTCTTCCAAGAAGCAAGTATCTTTTAATTTTATGCTGCAGCCACCATCTACAGTGATTTTGAAGCCAAGACAATAAAGTCTCTCAGCCTTTCCATTGTTTCCCCATCT
>NW_011417711.1:0-614 GCF_000754665.1 Bison bison bison | reverse complement strand
AGAACGTTGAACTTAACTTGGTGTTGTCCTATGGGGGTTACCATACCAAAACAGGGACATGACTTGATGTTCCCACTGCCATCTGAAGGAATGACCACAAATTTGAGATTGCCAATATTTCTAGGTAGTCTTCATGACAGTGTGGATAGTCCAACAAGCAGGGACTCTGTTCAGAGTATTTCAAACTGAAATATATTTAGGATCCACCATTGATTTTTGATCCTTGCTTACTCCATGACTTTTCTAGATTATTAAATAAATGATTCCTTTTCTTCTCCTCCCACCCCTTTGGATACATGTCTCTGTAACTACTACTGCATTTTAGGGAACTGTGGCCTGAAACAACATGCTTAGAATGGGTTATTGTAGACTGTAAATTTCATAAAAGCAGCAATCATTTTATAATTTGAATTCCCACATTTAACATTCATGTAAATACAATAAATAGGTATCAACTTGTAATAATTTCTCAGCAAATAGGAAAGGTGAATTATGATAAGTGCAGGTTATAGGATGCTGTTAAGTAATGTGTAGAGCATTGATTGGTTATTACATTTCTTTATTGATAATTTAGTAAGTGCTTAAAATGTGTCATTTGCAGGCTCTAAGTTTCA
>NW_011417710.1:0-695 GCF_000754665.1 Bison bison bison | reverse complement strand
CAGGAAACCCTCGGCTTCCCTCGACTTGTGCAGGTGACCTCAGGGGGCTTCTCATGGTGGCTTTGAGAAGTCAGGGAAACTGGAGGTGGGAGGGGCCTCTCGGGACTCCACGGGGCTTGGTGCATTGGAAGAGGGCCTCATCTCCAGTTGAGGCAGGAACCGCAGGGTACCTCTGATTTCAGACTCCGATCGCAGGGTCCCTGCAGAGTGGGGACAGGAGAGTCAGGCCTCGTCTTCGGTTGAAGCATGTAACTCCGCTTGCCTCTCGAGATGTCCCCGGGGAGAGAGGCCGCTTGTCGAGCTGTATTTGGAACCTGGGTTTTTTTCCGAACGATGCACGGAAAAACTGCCCCTTCGTGTTGACTTCATTCACAGGGTGGAGTTCGGAGAGGTGTCCGGGCATCGGGTTCTTATCAAGAGGGGACCGGGAAATCGGGGTCCTACCGAATGTGGAACCACCCACGAGGCCACGTCTGGAATGTCTTCGTGAGACCGGCCTCATCCTGAGGTGCGACCGGAAGGTCGGGAACCCCTTCCAGACAAAGCAGGGGAGTCGACCCTCCTGTCCAGATCAGGAGGGGAGAAAGGGCTCAGAGGGGGGGTGCCGGAAATCCTCAGTGTTCCTCTCGAGGGAGACCGGGATTTCGGGGAACTTTGTGGGTCGCATCAAGGGTGCCAAGTGCCCTTTCGACCTC
>NW_011417709.1:0-633 GCF_000754665.1 Bison bison bison | reverse complement strand
CCAGATGTTCAAGCTGGATTTAGAAAAGGCAGAGGAACCAGACATCAAATTGCCCACATCTGTTGGATCATCAAAAAAGCAAGAGCGTTCCAGAAAAACATCTACTTCTGCTTTATTGCCTATGCCAAAGCCTTTGACGATGTGGACCACAAAAAACTGTGGAAAATTCTTAAAGAGATGGGAATAGCAGACCACCTGACTTTGCCTCTTTGAGACATCTGCATGCAGGTCAAGAAGCAATAGTTTAGAACTAGACATGGAACAACTGACTGGTTCCAAATTGGAAAAGGACTATGTTAAGGCTGTGTATTGTCACCCTGTTCATTTAACTTATATGCAGAGTATGTCATGAGAAATGCCAGGCTGGATGAAGCACAAGCTGGAATCAAGATTGCAGGGAGAAACATCAATAACTTCAGATATGCAGATGACACCACCCTTATGGCAGAAAGTGAAGAAGAACTAAAGAGTCTCTTGATGAAAGTGAACGAGGAGAGTGAAAATTTGGCTTACAGCTCAAGATGCAGAAAACTAAGATCATGGCATCCGGTCCCATCACTTCATGGCAAATAGATGGGGAAACAGTGACAGACTTTATTTTGGGGTGCTCCAAAATCACCACAGATGGAGACT
>NW_011417708.1:0-581 GCF_000754665.1 Bison bison bison | reverse complement strand
TTGGAGGATGACAGAAAGACAAAACACTAAACTAGAGATCCTACTGGTAAAAGATTTCTAAAGATTTTTGACTCGGATCAATGTTCTGTGAGCCCTGGACAGGTAGCCAGAAGGCTTGGGACTGAATGCTGGTTTTTCAGTTATTAACTTTATGATTAATTAATTCTAACAATATCAATTTCTTTACCTGTACAATGGAACTCACAAGTCAGGGGACTATACCGGAAAGCTCTGAGAAAGCAATTCTTACTATAGTGTTCATATTCATTACCAAAACCACGCATTCATGGTTCTTGAGAAAACTGCACAGTTCCTTCAACATCAAACAGATTAGAACAAACTAATTTTTCTAGACTGACTATTTTTTAGGCTTCAAAAACTTGGCGGACTCTGAGAATCACCTGGGGACTTTATAGATATGTTTTGCCCATTATCTGACTAGTGAAAAGTTATTAGGATTATAGCTTTTAGAAATATGTCTTAAACTGTAATAGACACCTTGATAATGACTTTTAGGCTATTCAACTTAAAATAGGTGCTAGCTCCTAAATCTTTCTTAGACTCAAAATCTATACAGTCAC
>NW_011417707.1:0-532 GCF_000754665.1 Bison bison bison | reverse complement strand
CAAAGAGTCATGACTGAGTGACTGAACTGAACTGAACTGAAGCATAACTAAAGGAGTTCACTTTTCAATCTGCCATTCAAGAAATGCTGAAAATTCTTGGAGCTGAAATAGAAAGATGCTAGTTAATGACACGAAAACATATGAAAACACACAACACTCTAATATAGACAGTAAAATATAGACAGAATTGGAAAATTGGTAAAATATAGACAGGATTTACAGAATTGGTAAAATATAGACAGAATTGGAAAATTATCATTGCATATTAGAATGATATCTGAACTATAAAGTTTAAAAAGAGCATTAACAAATCTAGCTCCTATAAAATAACAGATATACAACATAAAGAGAGGCAAATTTGACATTCAATACATAATAGATAGGAGTAAAAGGATGGAGCCTTTGTGGGTGAATAAAGATAAATTGCTATCAGCATAATATGTACCATGTTATCTAGATGCTTTAATTAACCCTCATGGTGTTGTAAATAACCCTCATGGTAACCAAAACACACACACACACACAAACAAAA
>NW_011417706.1:0-508 GCF_000754665.1 Bison bison bison | reverse complement strand
CTTCCTTACACAGTGGATTACTAAAACTTCACAGCACCAGGTAGACAGTGTCTTCATAATTAATATTACTGTCTATCCTGTGTGGAAATTTGATAAATAATTCCTTGCTTTTGGCCTTTTAATAGTCAGAACATTATTAAATATGAACTTTATTTTAGTTCATTATGACAAATTCCACCAGAAATTCTAAGGAAAACAAAATCCTATTAATAATTAAAGAGGTTAGTTTTTTAATTGAATGTTAACTGCCATTTGGTTCTTATAATCTAACAATTGGTAGTTTTTTTAAAAGCATTTTTTTAAACAGTCTACTTACTTGATATGCATGTGACTTGCATATGCTTGAGACTTCTTTATTAGAGGCTAGAGATGTGCCCTGTTGGGGCAGTATTAGGGTGCAGAGCATGGGTAAGACTGCCAGCTCTGGGCAGCTGTGGCTTTCAGGGATGCTCCCTTGGTTCTAGTAGAACAGCAGGTTTCCCAGCGCAGTAATGATGGGAGCTCTTGG
>NW_011417705.1:0-539 GCF_000754665.1 Bison bison bison | reverse complement strand
CAATCAGATCAGATCAGTCGCTCAGTAGTGTCTGACTCTTTGTGACCCCATGAATCGCAGCACGCAAGGCCTCCCTGTCCATCATCAACTCCCGGAGTTCACTCAGACTCACGTCCATCGAGTCAGTGATGCCATCCAGCCATCTCATCCTCTGTCATCCCCCTTCTCCTCCTGCCCCACAATATCTCCCAGCATCAGAGTCTTTTCCAATGAGTCAACTCTTCGCACGAGGTGGCCAAAGTACTGGAGTTTCAGCTTCAGCATCATTCCTCCAAGAATCCCAGGGCTGATCTCCTTCAGAATGGACTGGTTGGATCCCTTGCAGTCCAAGGGATTCTCAAGAGTCTTCTCCAACACCACAGTTCAAAAGTATCAATTCTTCGGCACTCAGCCTTCTTCACAGTCCAAACTCTCACATCCATACATGACCACAGGAAAAACCATAGCCTTGACTAGACGAACCTTTGTTGGCAAAGTAATGTCTCTGCTTTTGAATATGCTATCTAGGTTAGTCATAACTTTCCTTCCAAGGAGTAAGC
>NW_011417704.1:0-590 GCF_000754665.1 Bison bison bison | reverse complement strand
AAGCACCCGCCGGCAGCCAGCCTCTTCTCTCCCGCGTTCCGGGCATTGGGCTCCAAACCTGGGACCAAAGTACTGCCCGGAGCTCACTGATCATGGGCCGGTCCCCCTGCGCTGCGGCTGTGCTAGGGAGCCCAAACGCACAGGGGAAGCCCGCACAGCACATCCACCTGCCTCTAGGCGGGAGGGCAGCTCCAGGGAAGGCCCGGTCTGGCAGGCGCTTTCTGGGCACAAACGGAGCAACACTCTGGCTGTGGAGCTGCCTCGCCAAGCCAGGGGCACCGGGACCCTGATTCCCTCCGTGCGGCGCTTAGTCTGGGCGGGGAAGCACCGGCTTGGAATGCAACCTGGGGCGCTTCCTTTCCCTCGGAAAGAGCTCTCCCTGCGGGAGGCTTTGGCAGTGTGCACACCCCCAGCCCATAAGCCCTCTGCAAGGCCGCCTGGCTCCTAGGTCCGAAGGGAAGGCGAGAGCTGAGCTGAGGCAGCAGTCAGGCACCGGTCACGTCTCCCACACTCCCGCAGCCTGCTCCTTCCCGGGCGCGAACGCTAGAAGCTGGGCAGGGCTTGGGGAGGCTCGCCCCGGCCAGAGCAGC
>NW_011417703.1:0-551 GCF_000754665.1 Bison bison bison | reverse complement strand
TTTTGTCAAAGGCTTTCTCTGCATCTATTGAGATAATCATATGGTTTTTACTTTTCAATTTGTTAATGTGGTGTATTACATTGATTGATTTGCGGATATTGAAGAATCCTTGCATCCCTGGGATAAAGCCCACTTGATCAATGGTGTATGATCTTTTTAATGTGTTGTTGGATTCTGATTGCTAGAATTTTGTTAAGGATTTTTGCATCTATGTTCATCAATGATATTGGCCTGTAGTTTTCTTTTTGTGTGTGTGGCATCTTTGTCAGGTTTTGGTATGAGCGTGATGGTGGCCTCATAGAATAAGTTTGGAAGTTTACCTTCCTCTGCAATTTTCTAGAAGACTTTGAGTAGGAAAGGTGTTAGCTCTTCTCTAAATTTTTGGTGGAATTCAGCTGTGAAGCCATCTGGACCTGGGCTTTGTTTGCTGGAAGATTTCTGATTACAGTTTCAATTTCCATGCTTGTGATGGGTCTGTTAAGATTTTCTATTTCTTCCTGGTTCAGTTGTGAAAAGCTGTACTTTTCTAAGAATTTGTCCATTTCTTCCAC
>NW_011417702.1:0-545 GCF_000754665.1 Bison bison bison | reverse complement strand
CTCGAGTTACGACGGGGAATTCGGGATGCCTCTTGTGTGTGCCCAGGGAAGTCCAATCTTCCATTCGAGTTGCGAAGGAAAGCTGGGGATTGCTCTCGAGTGACTGCAGGGCCAATAGACCTCATCTAGGCTTGTGTCCAGAAGCCAATGTTCCTCTCCAGGGGCGACCGGGATCTCGGGGTGGCATTCCAGACGCACCCGGGGAGACAGGCATTCATCTCGAGTGGAAGCAAAGAACCCCGCTCTGCTCTCGAGTCGCGACGGGTATCTCTTGGAGCTCACTGGGTGGACTAAAGGGAGTCAAGCCTCCTGAGGCGTTTGGAGAGAGGTCGCGAGGTTGGCCTCTAGGCCATGCATGAGACGAAGGCCCTCATCTCCGCGATGACGGGGGAGTCTCGGGGTGGTTCTCGAGCGGCGGCCCCAGTGTGCGGTTTCCCACGAGGTGCGACGGCGAGGTCAGTGAGCCTCTCGTGGGGCGCCAGGGAAGTCGGGTCTCCATGCGAGTGGCGAGGGGGAGCGCGTCATTGCTCTCGAGTCATGGTAGG
>NW_011417701.1:0-602 GCF_000754665.1 Bison bison bison | reverse complement strand
GAGGGGACCGGGAAATCGGGGTGCTTCACAATGTGGAAGCACCCACGAGGCCACGTCTGGAATGTCGTCGTGAGACCGGCCTCATCCTGAGGTGCGACCGGAAGGTGGAACCCCTTCCAGACAAAGCAGGGGAGTCGACCCTCCTGTCGAGATCAGGAGGGTAGAAGAGGCTCAGAGGAAGTGGTGCCGGAAAACCTCGGTGTTCCTCTCCAGGGAGACCAGGATGCCGGGGAACTTTGTGGGGGCGCATCAAGGGTGCCAAGTACCGTTTCGACCTCCAATTCCTAACGTGGGACTTCTGAGACGCTGTAGCGGGAAAGGGCTTCATCTTGCGATGACGGGGGAACCACGTGGTTTTTCTCAAGTTCGGCCGGATACTCGAGTTACGACGGGGAATTCAGGATGCGTCTTGTGTTGGTCCAGGGAAGTCCAATCTTCCATTCGAGTTGCGGAGGAAAGCTGGGGATTGCTCTCGAGTGACTGCAGGGCCAATAGACCTCATCCAGGCTTGTGTCCAGAAGCCAATGCTCCTCTCCAGGGGCGACCGGGATCTCGGGGTTGCATTCCAGACGCACCCGTGGAGACAGGCATTCATCTCGAGT
>NW_011417700.1:0-723 GCF_000754665.1 Bison bison bison | reverse complement strand
TTGAGGCAGGAAACCCCTGGGTTCCCTCGACTTTGTGCAGGTGACCTTCAGGGAGCTTCTCATGGTGGCTCTGAGAAGCCGGGAAACTGGAGGTGGGAGGGGCCCCCTCGGGACCCCACTGGGTTTTGGTGCATTTGGAAGAGCGCCTCATCTCCAAGTTTGAGGAAGGAACCGCAGGGGTACCAGTGATTTCAGACTCCGATCGCAGGGTCCCTGCAGACTGGGGACAGGAGAGTCAGGCCTCGTCTTGGGTTGAGGCATGGAACTCCGCTTTGCCTCTCGAGATGTCCCCGGGGGAGAGAGGCCGCTTTGTCGAGCTGTATTTTGGAACCTGGGGTTTTTTTTCCGAACGGTGCACGGGAAAACTGCCCCTTCGTGTGGACTTCATTCACAGGGTGGAGTTCGGAGAGGTGTCCGGGCATCAGGTTCTTCTCAAGAGGGGACCGGGAAATCGGGGTCCTACGGAATGTGGAACCACCCACGGGGCCACGGCTGGAATGTCTTCGTGAGACCGGCCTCATCCTGAGGTGCGACCGGAAGGTCGGGAACCCCTTCCAGACAAAGCAGGGGAGTCGACCCTCCTGTCCAGATCAGGAGGGGAGAAAGGGCTCAGAGGAGGGGGTGCCGGAAAACCTCAGTGTTCCTCTCGAGGGAGACCGGAATTTCGGGGAACTTTGTGGGTCGCATCAAGGGTGCCAAGTGCCCTTTCGACCTCCAATTCCT
>NW_011417699.1:0-540 GCF_000754665.1 Bison bison bison | reverse complement strand
TTTAGAAATTGGATGATTTATTTGAACATGAGGTAGGGCAAAGTGACATTTGTTATAGTGGCTGTTTGTACCTTTACACACACATTCCCTTGGCTGAATCTTTCAAATGAGGTGACTGTGATTGTGACCAGGCCTCTAGTCTCCAGTAGAGAAGAGGATTATTTTGCTTTACACAAAAAATGGTGACAATGATTTGCCCAGATGGATTTTCCAAGCTGATAAGTTAGGGCCAAATGCTGCAGGCCATTTTCTGCAGTGTTAGGGCTATTGAGAGACTTTTGCTGACATGTCCAAATATATTCTGTTGGGGTCATTGCTCTGTTTTTCCCATGTTTATATAAATAGCATTGCAATGATCTTGTGTTCATACACTTCTTAAGCATTTCTCAGTTTTGTTTGTAGGCTTTTGCTGCTAAGTTGCTTCAGTCGTGTCCGACCCTGTGCGACCCCATAGACGGCAGCCCACCAGGCTCCCCCGTCCCTGGGATTCTCCAGGCAAGAACACTGGAGTGGGTTGCCATTTCCTTCTCCAATGCATGC
>NW_011417698.1:0-508 GCF_000754665.1 Bison bison bison | reverse complement strand
CCATTACTATTCAACATAGTTTTTCAAGTTTTGGCCACAGCAATCACAGCAGAAAAGACATAAAAGGAATCCAAATTAAAAAGAAGAAGTAACACTCTCACTATTTGCAGATGACATGATCCTCTACATAGAAAACTCTAAAGACTCCACCAGAAAATTACTAGAACTAATCAAATGATTACAGTAAAGTTGCAGGATATAAAATCAACACACAGAAATCCCTTGCATTCCTATACACTAATAATGAGAAAACAGAAAGAGAAATTAAGGAAACAATTCCATTTACCGTTGCAACGGAAAGAATAAAATACTTAGGAATATATCTACCTAAAGAAACTAAAGACCTATACATAGAAAACTATAAAACATTGGTAAAGGAAATCAAAGAGGACACTAATAGATGGGGGAATATACCATGTTCATGGATTGGAAGAATCAATATAGTGAAAATGACTATACTACCCAAAGCAATTTATAGATTCAATGCAATCCCTATCAAGCTACCAAC
>NW_011417697.1:0-555 GCF_000754665.1 Bison bison bison | reverse complement strand
TTAGAGCCTCTCAGAGAGTTAGAAACTGTCAGAATAAACTAGTAAAGGATTTCATTGATGAGCCAATGATTGTTGCCAAGTTTTCACATCCCCTGAATTGTATCCTTGAATATGTGTTAATTAATAGTTGGTATGTAGAAAAAATAAGTAGTGGCCTTGGTGTTAGTAACTTTAGACCCTTAAGGTAATAAATTCTTTTCTTTGTTGTAAACCCATTACACATCCGCCCTATAGGAATGCAATTTTATCTTCGGAAGATGGCGCCAAACCTTAAAATAACTACTCTTAGAGAAAATAAGTCTTTGTTGATAAGTTCTTGTCAAGAGTCATAAAATGTTAATAGGCCTTCTGGCCAGAAGATGATGTAAATCACCTAAACCATTTGTATACGATAAATTTGACAGGAAAGAAACCCTGGTTTTTGATAAGGATCAAAAACTGCTGACTTTGCATCCTCTATTATCCTCTATGTGTAACCTTAGGGTATATAAGCCCCTGTTGAAAATAAAGCTACGGACCTTGCTCACCAACGCTTGGTCTCCCCATGTCATTCTT
>NW_011417696.1:0-615 GCF_000754665.1 Bison bison bison | reverse complement strand
AAACTTATCATATGCAAACGCTTAGGTGATTTGCATCATCTTCTGGCCCGGAGGCCTGTTAATATTTTAAGACCTTTTCTTCAGAAAACTTATTTTTCTCTAAAGGTGGTTGGTCAGGAGCCACCCTCCAAAAAAGCATTAGATAAAGTTGCATTCCTACAGAGCAAAGGTGTGGTGGCCTGTAACAAGAAAAAGAATTAACTCAAGGGTCCCAGGTTACAAACATTAAACGCTACTACTTACACCAATTATATTAATCAATACACTGCCAGGGACACAGCATGTAAGGGATATGGAAACTTAGCAGCAAACAATGGCCCAACAAGTGAAAACATTCACCAATACAATTTCTAATCAATCTTTTAACTACTCAAAAGAATCTGTGTTTAGACAGTTTAGAACATCTCCTGCCTCTCACAGTTGGGAGGCTCTGAACAATCACATGTGACCGAAAACCTATTCAGGCAGGCTAGAGGATTTCCAAAGGAGTTTGTAGGTTGAACACTGTCACACCCAGGAATTATTAACTGGAACTGTAAGCTAACTCTTTTTTCAGAGAGAGGTAGTGGGGGAGAGCCCCCCGTAAAGTCAGAGGTTTAGGTGAAAGCACAAGCA
>NW_011417695.1:0-575 GCF_000754665.1 Bison bison bison | reverse complement strand
GCGGCGCTTAGTCTGGCGGGGAAGCACCGGCTTGGAATGCAGCCGGGCGCTCTTTCCCTCGGAAAGAGCTCTCCCTGCGGAGGCTTTGGCAGTGTGCACACCCCCAGCCCCTAAGCCCTCTGCAAGGACGCCTGGCTCCTAGGTCCGAAGGGAAAGGCGAGAGCTGGGCTGAGGCAGCAGTCAGGCACCGGTCACGTCTCCCACACTCCCGCAGCCTGCTCCTTCCCGGGCGCGAACGCTAGAAGCTGGGCAGGGCTTGGGGAGGCTCGCCCAGGCCAGAGCAGCCTCTCGGCCGGGGCTCTGTGCTATCGCGCCTGGGCGCCGAGCTGGAGCTCCGCCGGTGTGGAAGCTCACTCGGTCCTTCCCAGTAACAGGCTTGCAAGCACCCGCCGGCAGCCAGCCTCTTCTCTCCCGCGTTCCGGGCATTGGGCTCCAAACCTGGGACCAAAGGACTGCCCGGAGCTCACTGATCATGGGCTGGTTCCCCTGCGCTGCGGCTGTGCTAGGGAGCCCAAACGCACAGGGGAAGCCCGCACAGCACATCCACCTGCCTCTAGGCGGGAGGACAGCTCCAG
>NW_011417694.1:0-508 GCF_000754665.1 Bison bison bison | reverse complement strand
ATAGAAAACCCTAAAGACTCCACCAGAAAATTACTAGAACTAATCAATGAATATAGTAAAGTTGCAGGATATAAAATCAACACACAGAAATCCCTTGCATTCCTATACACTAATAGTGAGAAAATAGAGAAATTAAAGAAACAATTCCATTCACCATTGCAACGAAAGAATAAAATACTTAAGAATATATCTACTTAAAGAACTAAAGACCTATATATAGAAAACTATAAAACACTGGTGAAAGAAATCAAAGAGGACACTAATAGATGGAGAAACTATACCATGTTCATGGATTGGAAGAATCAATATAGTGAAAATGAGTATACTACCCAAAGCAATTTATAGATTCAATGCAATCCCTATCAAGCTACCAACGGTATTCTTCACAGAGCTAGAACAAATAATTTCACAATTTGTATGGAAATACAAAAAACCGCGAATAGCCAAAGCGATCTTGAGAAAGAAGAATGGAACTGGAGGAATCAACCTACCTGACTTCAGGCTCTAC
>NW_011417693.1:0-806 GCF_000754665.1 Bison bison bison | reverse complement strand
AGGCCCCTCCCACCTCCCGTTTCCCTGACTTCTCAGAGCCACCATGAGAAGCCCCCTGAGGTCACCTGCACAAGTCGAGGGACCCCAGGGTGTCCTGCCTCAACCCGAGAAAGACCTCGAGAGACCTTCTTCAACACGTCTCGAGGCCAGATTCCCCTACTATGACTTGAGAGCAATGACGCGCTCCCCCTCGCCATTCGCATGGAGACCCGACTTCCTTGGCGCCCCACGAGAGGCTCACTGACCTCGCCGTCGTACCTCGCGAGAAACCGCACACTGGGGCCGCCGCTCGAGAACAACCCCGAGCCTCAACCGTCATCGCGACTTGAGGCCTGTTGGGGGCCAGAGTGAGGTACTCCGCCGTGACAAAGGTCATGAGGAAGGAGGCTCGACATACACAAAGGCGGGATCGAGCCTCAGGAGTCCCCCTGGAAATCCTTGAGCCGTCTACCCCCCATAACCAGAGCTTCCCTACTTTACTACTTTGTGCTCTTACCTACACCTCTGACTTTACGGGGGGCTGTCCCCCACCACCTCTTTCGGAGAAGGAGTTAACCTAGAGCTCCAGTCAATAAAAACTCTTGGGTGTGACAAGAGTGTTTTAACCTACAAACTCCTCTGAAGGTTCTCTAGCCTGCCTGACAAGCTCCTCCGGCCACATGTGATTGCTCACAGCCTCCCAACCGTGAGAGGCACGAGATGCTTTAAACCCTCTAAAAACAGGTTCTTTAGAGAAGTTAGAAAACTATAAGTATAGTGAGTGGGCTAATTAGAAATTGTGTTGATGAAGGGTTTTTCATTTGTTG
>NW_011417692.1:0-504 GCF_000754665.1 Bison bison bison | reverse complement strand
CTCGCCCGTGCTATCGTCCGGAAAAAACCCCCAGGTTCCAAATACAGCTCGACAGTGGCCTCTCTCCCCGGGGACACCTCGAGAGGCAAGCGGAGTTTCCATGCCTCAAGCAAAGACGAGGCCTGACTCTCCTGTCCCCAGTCTGCAGGGACCCTGCGATCAGAGTCTGAAATCAGAGGAACCCTGAGGCTCCTGCCTCAACTGGAGATGAGGCCCTCTTCCAATGCACCAAACCCCGTGGAGTCCCGAGAGTCCCCCGCCACCTCCACGTTCCCTGACTTCTCAGAGCCACCATGAGAAGCCCCCTGAGGTCACCTGCACAAAGCGAGGGAAGCCAGGGTTTCCCGCCTCAACCCGAGAAAGACCTCGAGAGACCTTCTTCAACACGTCTCGAGGCCAGATTCCCCTACCATGACTCGAGAGCAATGACGCGCTCCCCCTCGCCACTCGCATGGAGACCGACTTCCCTGGCGCCCCACGAGAGGCTCACTGACATCGCCGTCG
>NW_011417691.1:0-562 GCF_000754665.1 Bison bison bison | reverse complement strand
AGTGAGTTAGAATGAAGTCCGGGAGATGGTGATGGATAGGGAGGCCTGGCATACTGCAATTCATGGGGTGGCAAAGAGTCAGACATGACTGAGTGACTGAACTAAACTGAACTGAACTGTACACATGAAATAGAGAATTTTCAATGAATCAGAAATTGATATCTGAGCTAAAACATCAAATAGGTACAGCTATATTTCATGTATTTCCTGAATAACAGAAAGAGTTTTCTGTATTTCTTTAGAAAAAAGTCTGGGTGAAGATTTCTCTGCATGAAATAGGGGATTAGCATATTTACAGGTGCAAAATCAAAACGCTTATGATCATACAGTGGAAGTGATAAATAGATTCAGGGGATTCTATCTGATAGACAGAGTGCCTGAAGACCTATGGGTGGAGGTGTGACATTGTACAGGAATCAGGGATAAAGACCATTCCCATATAAAAGAAATGCAAAATGACAAAGTGATGAGGCCTTACAAAGATCTGAAAAGACCAAAGACGCTAAACAAAAACGGGAAAATGAAAACAATACCCATTTGAATGCAGAGTCCCAAAGAATAG
>NW_011417690.1:0-524 GCF_000754665.1 Bison bison bison | reverse complement strand
GCACTGATCACGTGACTGAGAGGCACTGATCACGTGACTGAGCATGCACTGATCACGTGACTGAGAGGCACTGATCACGTGACTGAGAGGCGCTGATCACGTGACTGAGGGGCGCTGATCACGTGACTGAGGGGCGCTGAACACGTGGCTATCATGCACTGATCACGTGCTTCAGGAGGCAATAATCAAAGAGCTGAGCAGGCACTAATCACTTGGCTAAGAGGGCACTATTCACGGAGAGGAGCAGGAAGTCGTCAAGGAGCTGAGCAAACTGTAATGAAGTGGTTAAAGCAGACTCTAAACACGTGACGCAGCAGGCTCTACACCCGGGACTCGAGCTGACACAATTTGGGCAGCTCAGCAGAAACCAAATGTGCAGCTCAGCAGACACAAATGGTGCAGCTCAGCAGACACCAATCATGCAGCTCAGCAGGCAATACTCATGGAGCTGAGAAGGCAGGAATCACACAGCTCAGCAGGCAAAGATCAAGGAGCTGAGCAGGCACGAATCTCGCAGTTCAGCT
>NW_011417689.1:0-602 GCF_000754665.1 Bison bison bison | reverse complement strand
TCTGGCCTCGAGACGTGTTGAAGAAGGTCTCTCGAGGTCTTTCTCGGGTTGAGGCAGGAAACCCTGGGTTCCCTCGACTTGTGCAGGTGACCTCAGGGGGCTTCTCATGGTGGCTCTGAGAAGCCGGGAAACTGGTGGTGGGAGGGGCCTCTCGGGACTCCACTGGGTTTGGTGCATTGGAAGAGGGCCTCACCTCCAGCTGAGGCAGGAACCGCAGGGTACCTCTGATTTCAGACTCCGATCGCAGGGTCCCTGCAGACTGGGGACAGGAGAGTCAGGCCTCGTCTTGGGTTGAGGCATGGAACTCCGCTTGCCTCTCGAGATGTCCCCGGGGAGAGAGGCCGCTTGTCGAGCTGTTTTTTGGAACCTGGGTTTTTTTTCCGAACGATGCACGGAAAAACTGCCCCTTCGTGTGGACTTCATTCACAGGGTGGAGTTCGGAGAGGTGTCCGGGCATCGGGTTCTTCTCAAGAGGGGACCGGGAAATCGGGGTCCTACGGAATGTGGAACCACCCACGAGGCCACGTCTGGAATGTCTTCGTGAGACCGGCCTCATCCTGAGGTGCGACCGGAAGGTCGGGAACCCCTTCCAGACAAAGCAG
>NW_011417688.1:0-898 GCF_000754665.1 Bison bison bison | reverse complement strand
GCTCCACAGCCAGAGTGTCGCTCCGTTTGTGCCCAGAAAGCGCCTGCCAGACCGGGCCTTCCCTGGAGCTGTCTCCCGCCTAGAGGCAGGTGGATGTGCTGTGCGGGCTTCCCCTGTGCGTTTGGGCTCCCTAGCACAGCCGCAGCGCAGGGGAACCAGCCCCTGATCAGTGAGCTCCGGGCAGTACTTTGGTCCCAGGTTTGGAGCCCAATGCCCGGAACGCGGGAGAGAAGAGGCTGGCTGCCGGCGGGTGCTTGCAAGCCTGTTACTCTGCGCCCAGGCGCGATAGCGCAGAGCCCCGGCCGAGAGGCTGCTCTGGGCTCGGCGAGCCTCCCCAAGCCCTGCCCAGCTTCTAGCGTTCGCGCCCGGGAAGGAGCAGGCTGCGGGAGTGTGGGAGACGTGACTGGTGCCTGACTGGTGCCTCAGCTCAGCTCTCGCCTTCCCTTCGGACCTAGGAGCCAGGCGTCCTTGCAGAGGGCTTAGGGGCTGGGGGTGTGCACACTGCCAAAGCCTCCCGCAGGGAGAGCTCTTTCCGAGGGAAAGGAAGCGCCCCAGGCTGCATTCCCAAGCTGGTGCTTCCCCGCCCAGACTAAGCGCCGCACGGAGGAAATCAGGGTCCCGGTACCCCTGGCTTGGGGAGGCGGCTCCACAGCCAGAGTGTTGCTCCGTTTGTGCCCAGAAAGCGCCTGCCAGACCGGGCCTTCCCTGGAGCTGTCCTCCCGCCTAGAGGCAGGTGGATGTGCTGTGCGGGCTTCCCCTGTGCGTTTGGGCTCCCTAGCACTGCCGCAGCGCAGGGGAACCAGCCCATGATCAGTGAGCTCCGGGCAGTACTTTGGTCCCAGGTTTGGAGCCCAATGCCCGGAACGCGGGAGAGAAGAGGCTGGCTGCCGGCGGGTGC
>NW_011417687.1:0-519 GCF_000754665.1 Bison bison bison | reverse complement strand
ATACCTGTGGCACATTACATTTCAATATTTGGCAAAACCAATACAATATTGTAAAGTTTAAAAATAAAATTAAATTAAAAAAATAAAGGGACACTTAGTAGTGACATTTATAATGGCTCCTACCAAATATATCTCACTAGTACCATAAAGATTCCCCCTTTAACAATGTTTCTCTACCATGTCTTCTCTATATAGTATTTGGTACTTTTTCACTACTCAGAGGTGATAACTCATTAGCATAGTTTGATTATCTATGTAATACACTGGGCTTCTCAGGTGGCACTGTTGTTAAGAACCTTTCAGCAAAGGCAGGAGTCAAAGGAGATGTGATTTGGGAAGATCCCCTGGAGGAGGAAATGGCAACTCACTCCAGAATTCTTGCCTGGAAAATTCCAAGGACAGAGGAACTTGTTGGGCTATGGTCTCCGGGATCACAAAAAGGTGAAGCTAAAAGAGTTCTTAGTAATTCACTACAATGAGTGTATTTCGTGTGCTTTTAAATAAATACTGAGAACTGTA
>NW_011417686.1:0-515 GCF_000754665.1 Bison bison bison | reverse complement strand
AGTGAAATTAAAAACACTCTGGAGGCAACAAATAGTAGAATAACAGAGGCAGAAGACAGGATTAGTGAATTAGAAGATAGAATGGTAGAAATAAATGAATCAGAGAGGATAAAAGAAAAACGAATTAAAGAAATAGAGGACAATACTCAGAGACCTCCAGGACAATATTAAACGACTACAACATTCGAATCATAGGGGTTCCGAGAAGAAGAAGACAAAAAGAAAGAACCATGAGAAAATACTTGAGGAGATAATAGTGGAAAACTTACCCTAAAATAGGGGAAGGAAATAATCACCCAAGTCCAAGAAACCCAGAGAGTACCAAACAGGATAAACCCCAAGGAGAAACACCCCAAGACACATATTAATCAAATTAACAAAGATCAAACACAAAGAACAAATATTAAAAGCAGGAAGGGAAAAACAACAAATAACACACAAGGGGATTCCCATAAGGATAATAGCTGATCTTTCAATAGAAACTCTTCAGGCCAGGAGGGAATGCCAGGACATAC
>NW_011417685.1:0-638 GCF_000754665.1 Bison bison bison | reverse complement strand
GAATAGCCAAAGCTATCTTGAGAAAGAAGAATGGAACTGGAGGAATCAACCTGCCTGACTTCAGGCTCTATTACAAAGCCACAGTTATCAAGACAGTATGGTACTGGCACAAAGACAGAAATATAGATCAATGGAACAAAATAGAAAGCCCAGAGATAAATCCACGCACATATAGACACCTTATCTTTGACAAAGGAGGCAAGAATATACAATGGATTAAAGACAATCTCTTTAACAAGTGGTGCTGGGAAAACTGGTCAACCACTTATAAAGAATGAAACTAGAACACTTTCTGACACCATACACAAAATAAACTCAAAAAGGATTAAAGATCTCAACGTAAGACCAGAAACTATAAACCTCCTAGAGGAGAACATAGGCAAAACACTCTCCGACATACATCACAGCAGGATCCTCTATGACCCACCTCCCAGAATATTGGAAATAAAAGCAAAAATAAACAAATGGGACCTAATTAAAATTAAAAGCTTCTGCATAACAAAGGAAACTATTAGCAAGGTGAAAAGGCAGCCTTCAGAATGGGAGAAAATAATAGCAAATGAAGCAACTGACAAACAACTAATCTCAAAAATATACAAGCAACTCCTACAGCTCAATTCCAGAAAAATAAATGACCC
>NW_011417684.1:0-632 GCF_000754665.1 Bison bison bison | reverse complement strand
AAATATTTTGCCAATAATAATTACAGTTTCAAGAGATGAAAAAATAATATTAAAAACAAACAAGAAAGAATCCTGAACAGTGAACCTGGAACACCAACTAATTCACCACAGCTTTGCAGCGTTAAATAAAAAGTCTATCATAGAAAACTGTATGGGAGCGTAAAACTGCTGTTTCTGGACTTTGATCCAAGAAGTCATAAAAAGTTACCCTCATTTAATATCTCCTCTTTCCAGTATGTGCCAAATATTCTGCTTTTGTCTAGTACAAAACAAAGCACTAAAAAGTCAATCATATTACCTCCTCAATACTAAATAACATAAAAACCCTGCCCACAATCATGGAGGCGGTAAGTAACTATTGAAAGGTAAATTATTCTAATATGCTGTCAAGAATAACAACAGCTGTTAAAGTGGGCATTAGCACCAGAAAGGGCTTCATCTGCAAAGGCGGGAGCACGTAAGCCCTTAATGAACATGGTATCTCAAACCTGTAGGACTGCAAAGTTTTCTACAACAGCAAGGGTGGGAGTTTTCCATAGGTTTTAGTTTCTAGTCGCAAACTAATTTTTATGCCAATAGATTATGTGATGAATTGTTCAACTGACGCTCTCAAATTCACTTAACCAGGTTTT
>NW_011417683.1:0-757 GCF_000754665.1 Bison bison bison | reverse complement strand
CCCGGACACCCTCCGAACTCACCCTGTGAATGAAGTCAACACAAGGGGCAGTGACTCGCCCGGGCATCGTCCGGAAAAGACCCCCAGGTTCCAAATACCGCTCGACAAGTGGCCTCTTCCCCGGGGACACCTCGAGAGGCAAGCGGAGTTCCATGCCTCAACCCAAGACGAGACCTGACTCTCATGTCCCCAGTCTGCAGGGACCCTGCGATCGGAGTCTGAAATCAGAGGAACCCTGAGGTTCCTGCCTCAACTGGAGATGAGGCCCTCTTCCAATGCACCAAACCCCGTGGAGTCTCGAGAGGCCCACCCCCCCCACCTTCCAGTTTCCCTGACTTCTCAGAGCCACCATGAGAAGCCCCCTGAGGTCACCTGCACAAGTCGAGGGAAGCCAGGGTTTCCTGCCTCAAGCCGAGAAAGACCTCGAGAGACCTTCTTCAACACGTCTCGAGGCCAGGTTCCCCTCCCAAGACTCGAGAGCAATGACGCGCTCCCCCTCGCCACTCGCATGGAGACCCGACTTCCCTGGCGCCCCACGAGAGGCTCACTGACCTCGCCGTCGTACCTCGTGAGAAACCGCACCCTGGGGCCGCCGCTCGAGAACCACCCCGAGACTCCCCCGTCATCGCGGAGATGAGGGCCTTCGTCTCCTGCATGGCCTAGAGGCCAACCTCGCGACCTTCCTCCAAACGCCTCAGGAGGCTTGACTCCCCTTTAGTCCACACAGGGGAGCTCCAAGAGATAGCCGTCGCGACTA
>NW_011417682.1:0-590 GCF_000754665.1 Bison bison bison | reverse complement strand
TAATCCTGGGTGTGACAGTGTTTAACCTACAAACTCCTTTGGAAATCCTCTAGCCTGCCTGAATAGGTTTTTTCCGGCCACATGTGACTGTTCAGAGCCTCCCAACTATGAGAGGCAGGAGATGTTCTAAACTGTCTAAACACAGATTCTTTTGAGTAGTTAAAAGATTGATTAAAAATTGTATTGGTGAATGGTTTTTCACTTGTTGGGCCATTGTTTGCTGCTCAGTTTCCATATCCCTTACCTGCTGTGTCCCTGGCAGTGTATTGATTATTATAATTCGTGTAAGTAGTAGCTTTAATGTTTGTAACCTGGGACCCTTGAGTTAATTCTTTTTTTTGTTATAGCCGAAAACACCTTCGCTCTGTAGGAATGCAACTTTATCTAATGCTTTTTTGGAGGGTGGCTCCTGACCAACCACCTTTAGAGAAAAATAAGTTTTCTGAAGAAAAGGTCTTAAAATGTTAACAGGCCTCGGGCCAGAAGATCATGCAAATCACCGAAGCTTTTGCATATGGTAAAGTTTGCAGGAAGAAAAGCCTGGTTTGCTGCAAGACTCTACCCCTTCCCCCATTATCCTCTATGCATAA
>NW_011417681.1:0-511 GCF_000754665.1 Bison bison bison | reverse complement strand
TCGGGTTCTTATCAAGAGGGGACCGGGAAATCGGGTGCTTCGGAATGTGGAACCACCCACGAGGCAACGTCTGGAATGTCGTCGTGAGACCGGCCTCATCCTGAGGTGCGACCGGAAGTCGGGAACACTTCCAGCAAAGCAGAGGAGTCGACCCTCCTGTCCAGATCAGCAGGGTAGAAGTGGCTCTGAGGAAGTGGTGCCGGAAAACTTCGGTGTTCCTCTCGAGGGAGCCCGGGATGTCGGGGCACTTTCTGGGTCGCATCAAGGGTGACAAGTACCGTTTCGAACTCCAATTCCTAAAGTGGGACTTCTCCTGAGACGCTGTAGCGGCACAGGGCTTCATCTTGCGATGACGGGGAACCACGTGGTTTTTCTCGAGGTGTAGCAGGATTCTCGAGTTACGACGGGGAATTCAGGTTACCTCTTGTGTTGGCCCAGGGAAGTCCAATCTTCCATTCGAGTTGCGAAGGAAAGCTGGGGATTGCTCTCGAGTGACTGCAGGGCCAATAGA
>NW_011417680.1:0-541 GCF_000754665.1 Bison bison bison | reverse complement strand
GTGACAGTGTACAGGAGGCAGTGATCAAGACCATACCCAAGAAACACAAATAGCCAAAAAGTCAAAATGGTTCTCTGAGGAGGCCTTCCAAATAGCTGAGAAACGAAAAGAAGCAAAAGACAAAGGAGAGAGGGAAATATATACCCATTTGAATGAAGAGTTCCAAAGAATTGCAAGTAGAGATAGAAAGCTCCTCAGCAATCACAAAAAGAACAGAGGAAAACAATAGAATGGGAAAGACTAGAGATCACGTCAAGGAAATTAGAGATACTAAGGGAGCATTTCATGTAAAGATGGGCACAATAATGGACAGAAATGGTACGGACATAAGAGAAGCAAAAGATATTAAGAATTGATGGCAACAATGCACAGAAGAATTATACAAAAAAGATCTTCATGATGCAGATAACCAGGATAGTGTGGTCACTCACCTAGAGCCAGACATCCTGGAATGTGAAGCCAAGCGGATCTTAGGAAGCAAAGCTAGTGGAAGTTATGGAATTCCAGTTGAGCTATTTGAAATCCTAAAAGACGATGTTGT
>NW_011417679.1:0-842 GCF_000754665.1 Bison bison bison | reverse complement strand
CGGGGGTTCTTTGCTTCCACTCGAGATGGATGCCTGTCTCCCCGGGTACGTCTGGAATCGAACCCCGAAATCCCTTTGCCCCTGGAGAGGAACACTGGCTTCTGGACACAATCCTAGATGAGGTCTATTGGCCCTGCAGTCACTCGAGAGCAATCCCCAGCTTTCCTTCCCAACTCGAATGGAAGATTGGACTTCCCTGGGCGAACACACGAGGCATCCTGAATTCCCCGTCGTAACTCGAGAATCCTGCTACACCTCGAGAAAAACCACGTGGTTCCCCCGTCATCGCAAGATGTAGCCCTGTGCCGCTACAGCGTCTCAGGAGAAGTCCCATTTTAGGAATTGGAGTTCGAAAAGGTACTTGTCACACTTGATGCGACCCACAAAGTGCCCCGACATCCCGGTCTCCCTCGAGAGGAACACCGAAGTTTTCCGGCACCACTTCCTCTGAGCCTCTTCTACCCTCCTGATCTGGACAGGAGGGTCGACTCCCCTGCTTTGTCTGGAAGTGGTTCCCGACCTTCCGGTCGCACCTCAGGATGAGGCCGGTCTCACGACGACATTCCAGACGTGGCCTCGTGGGTGCTTCCACATTCCGAAGGACCCCGATTTCCCCGGTCCCCTCTTGATAAGAACCCGATGCCCGGACACCTCTTCGAAATCCACCCTGTGAATGAAGTCAACACGAAGGGTAGTGACTCGCCCGTGCATCGTACGGGAAAAAACCCCCGGTTACCCAAATACCGCTCGACAAGTGGCCTGTCTCCCCGGGAACACCTCGAGAGGCAAGCGGAGTTCCATGCCTCAACCCAAGACGAGGCCTGACTCTCCTGTCCCAATCT
>NW_011417678.1:0-725 GCF_000754665.1 Bison bison bison | reverse complement strand
GGAAAGAGTTCAATATAAAGACAAACCACATGTTAAATCTTAGCCTAACCTCAAAATAAATCTAGGTAAATATATTCCTGTGAATGCACACTTAAGATGTAACAAACTCTTCCTAACCCCAAAGTATAATTTTTGCTTGATTACGCCTACAAAAGGGCTTCCCTGGTGGTTCAGATGGTAAAAAACCCACTTGCAATGTGGGAGATGTGGGTTCAATCCCTGGGTTGGGAAGACCTCCTGGAGGAGGGCATGGCAACCCACTCCAGTATTCTTTCTTGGAGAATCCCCGTGGACAGAAGGGCTACGGTCCATGGGGTCACAAAGAGTCAGACATGATTGAGCAACTAAGAACACAGATGTCTACAAAAATGTGAGTGGTGTGACTTTTCTGGCAGTGGTTAAAACTTCACACTTCCAACACAGGGAGCCACAGGTTTGAACCCTGATGGGAGAACTAAGATCCCACATGCTGCTCAGTATGGCCTAATAAAAAACAAAAAATGTGAAGGACTTTTCAAACCATAAGGGAAAGAATAGATACCCAAAAAATTCCTAGCAGAATTCTCAAGTTAATTTCCAAAAATGATACAAAAACTTCTATCTACAGAGGAATTATTGTTTAGACACTAAGTCGTGTCCAACTGTTTTATGGCCCCATTGTCTGTAGCCTGTCAGGCTCCTCTGACCATGGGATTTTTCAAGCAAGAATACTGGAGTGGGTTGCC
>NW_011417677.1:0-539 GCF_000754665.1 Bison bison bison | reverse complement strand
GAAAGACAATGCCAAAGATGCTCAAACTACCGCACAATTGCACTCATTTCATACGCTAGTAAAGTAATGCTCAAAATTCTCCAAGCCAAGCCTCAGCAATATGTGAACTGTGAACTTCCTGATGTTCAAGCTGGTTTTAGAAAAGGCAGAGGAACCAGAGTTCAAATTGCCAACATCCACTGGATCATGGAAAAGGCAAGAAAGTGGCAGAAAAACATCTGCTTTATTGACTATGCCAAAGCCTTTGACTGTGTGGATCACACTAAACTGTGGAAAATTCTGGAAGAGATGGGAATACCAGACCACCTGATCTGCCTCTTGAGAAATTTGTATGCAGATCAGGAAGCAGCAGTTATAACTGGACATGGAACAGCAGACTGGTTCCAAATAGGAAAAGGAGTTCGTCAAGGCTGTATATTGTCACCCTGTTTATTTAACTTATATGCAGAGTACATCATGAGAAACTCTGGACTGGAAGAAACACAAGCTGGAATCAAGATTGCTGGGAGAAATATCAATAACCTCAGATATGCAGATGA
>NW_011417676.1:0-606 GCF_000754665.1 Bison bison bison | reverse complement strand
TCTGAGTGACCCTCACTGTAGAGAAACTTTTCATCTTTAATGTAGATGTTTTATCAATAGGTGCTGTATAGAAGGAGAAGTTTTGAAACTACTGTAAAAATAAGACCGATAACCGGAAGCAGGAGACTTAAGTCCAAACCCTGACTCCAGGGAACTCCTGACTCCAAGGAACATTAATTGACAGGAGCTCATCAAATGCCTCCATACTGACACTGAAACCAAGCACCACACAAGGGCCAATAAGTTCCAGGGCAAGACATACCAAGCAAATTCTCCAGCAACAAAGGAACACAGCCCTGAGCTTCAAGATACAGGCTGCCCAAAGTCACCCCAAAACTATAGACATCTCATAACTTATTACTGGACACTTCATTGCACTCCAGAGAGAAGAAATACAGCTCCACTCACCAGAACACCGACACAAGCTTCCCTAACCAGGAAACCTTGACAAGCCACCTGTACAAACCCACACACAGTGAGGAAACGCCACAATAAAGAGAACCCCACAAACTGCCAGAATACAGAAAGGACCCCCCAAACTCAGCAATTTAAACAAGATAAGAGACAGAGGAATACTCAGCAGATAAAAGACAGGATAAATGCCCA
>NW_011417675.1:0-623 GCF_000754665.1 Bison bison bison | reverse complement strand
GAGGGCAGGAGGAGTAGGGGACAACAGAGGATGAGATGGCTGGATGGCATCACCGACTCGATTGTCATGGGTTTAGGTAAACTCCGGGAGTTGGTGATGGACAGGGAGTCCTGGTGTGCTGCGATTCATGGGTCGCAAAGTCGGACATTACTGAGCAACTGAACTGTACTGAACTGAGGCAGGATTATTAGCCCATTTTCCAGGCAAGGAAACTAAGGTAGAGAGAAAACATACAACTTAACAAAGAAAGTTGCTAGTAATAGTGGGAAGAGCTAGAATTCAAACCCAGGCAGTTCAGATGCTCAATCCACACTCTTGACCACTACCCTGTGTTAAATTATAATGTGTCGTTTAATTGTACAGTAACCCACCAAGATATATATTGACTTACCCACTTTGAAGATTAACAAAATGAAATCCAAAGAAGACAGGAAATATCTTCAGTCACAGATATGATTAAGTGGTAATGCTCAACTTCACACCCGGGTCCATCAGACTCCATTAAACATTATTTTATATGCTTGTGCTCTTGAGATCAACACAAGTGTGTTCAAAGGCTGAAAGTGAAGTGAAAGTCACTCAGTCATGTGTGACTCTTTGCGACCCCATGGACTAAACAGTCC
>NW_011417674.1:0-569 GCF_000754665.1 Bison bison bison | reverse complement strand
AGTTGAGGCAGGAACCTCACGGTTCCTCTGACTTCAGACTCCGATCGCAAGGTCCCTGCAGACTTGGGACAGGAGAGTCAGGCCTCGTCTTGGGTTGAGGCATGGAACTCCGCTTGCCTCTCGAGGTGTTCCCGGGGAGACAGGCCACTTGTCGAGCGGTATTTGGAACCTGGGGGTCTTTTCCCGACGATGCACGGGCGAGTCACTGCCCCTTCGTGTTGACTTCATTCACAGGGTGGAGTTGGAAGAGGTGTCCGGGCATCGGGTTCTTATCAAGAGGGGACCGGGAAATCGGGGTCCTTCGGAATGTGGAACCACCCACGAGGCCACGTCTGGAATGTCGTCGTGAGACCGGCCTCATCCTTAGGTGTGACCGGAAGGTCGGGAACCCCTTCCAGACAAAGCAGGGGAGTCGACCCTCCTGTCCAGATCAGGAGGGTAGAAGGGGCTCAGAGGAAGTGGTGCCGGAAAACTTCGGTGTTCCTCTCGAGGGAGACCGGGATGTCGGGGCACTTTGTGGGTCGCATCAAGGGTGCCAAGTACCGTTTCGACCTCCAATACCTAACGTG
>NW_011417673.1:0-517 GCF_000754665.1 Bison bison bison | reverse complement strand
AGCCCGACCCACGGCTCCCCCGTCCCCTCGGGATTCTCCAGGCAAGAACACTGGAGCGGGTTGCCATTTCCTTCTCCAATGCATGAAAGTGAAAAGTGAAAGTGAAGTCGCTCAGTCGTGTCTGACTCTTAGCGACCCCATGGACTGCAGCCTACCAGGCTCCTCCATCCATGGGATTTTCCAGGCAAGAGTACTGGAGTGGGGTGCCATTACTCAGTCATAAAAAGAATGAAATAACACCATTTTCACAGACATGGATGGGCCTAGAGATAGTCATACTGCATAAAGTAAGTCAGAAAAAGACAAATATCGTATGGTATCACTTACATGTGGAATGTAAAAAAAAAGTTACAAATGAACCTATCTACAAAACAGAAATAGAGTCACAGATGTAGAAAACAAACTTATGGTTACCAGGTGAGAAAGGAGAGGGAATAGAATGGGAGCCTGGGAGTAACATATACATACTACTATATGTGTGTGTGTGTGTGTGTGTGTGTGTGTGATATGCATATAT
>NW_011417672.1:0-555 GCF_000754665.1 Bison bison bison | reverse complement strand
CTATCATTAAATAGTTTACAAGCATTCCCCATGCATGATCACATTTGGTACTAAGAGCATTTGATCCTGTACCAGAGACCATTGACAACACTGAATCTTTATCTTCTAGAAGGGAAATTAAGAATCAGTGAAGTTAGGTTCCAGATCAGCTATTCTGTACACAACCGAAACAGACCTAAAAATCGAGGTGTAACGGTCCAGTCACACTCTTTCATCTATTTTACCTTATGGTCTTCCTTCTTACCCGACTCTATTCTACTGAATTTCTACATTCATCAAATTGCAGACTCGTTGAGGTATTCTATTATTCTAAGAAATAGAATTATTTCTTATTATTCTAAGAAATAAGAAATACTCTATTATTTCTATTATTAATAACAATATTCTTCTTATTTTTTCTAGTTATTATTCTAAGAAATAATTTTAGAATTCATGGGTTTAAACATACATATATACCCTAAAAATATCTTGTGAACTCATATGATAATGTAAGTTGAAGACAGTGTATATACTAAACACTTAGAAGAGAAAATAACATTTGACCTGGAGATAATT
>NW_011417671.1:3740-4188 GCF_000754665.1 Bison bison bison | reverse complement strand
GAATCGCGACGGGTATCTCTTGGAGCTCACTGGGTGGACTCAAGGGAGTCAAGCCTCCTGAGGCGTTTGGAGAGAGGTCGCGAGATTGGTCTCCAGGCCATACAGGAGACGAAGGCCCTCGTCTCTCGATGACGGGGGAATCTCGGGGTTGTTCTCGAGCGGCGGCCCCAGTGTGCGGTTTCTCACGAGGTACGACGGCGAGGTCAGTGAGCCTCTCGTGGGGCGCCAGGGAAGTCGGGTGCTCCATGCGAGTGGCGAGGGGGAGCGCGTCACTGCTCCCGAGCCATGGTAGGGGAATCTGGCCTCGAGACGCGTTGAAGAAGGTCTCTCGAGGTCTTTCTCGGGTTGAGGCAGGAAACCCTGGGTCCCTCGACTTGTGCAGGTGACCTCAGGGAGCTTCTCATGGTGGCTCTGAGAAGCCAGGGAAACTGGAGGTGGGAGGGGCCTC
>NW_011417671.1:0-499 GCF_000754665.1 Bison bison bison | reverse complement strand
TTCAGGATGCCTCTTGTGTTGGCCCAGGCAAGTCCAATCTTCCACTCGAGTTGCGAAGGAAAGCTGGGGATTGCTCTCGAGTGACTGCAGGGCCAAGAGACCTCATCTAGGCTTGTGTCCAGAAGCCAATGCTCCTCTCCAGGGGCGACAGGGATCTCGGGGTTGCATTCCAGACGCACCCGGGGAGACAGGCATTCATCTCGAGTGGAAGCAAAGAACCCCGCTCTGCTCTCGAATCGGGTATCTCTTGGAGCTCACTGGGTGGACTCAAGGGAGTCAAGCCTCCTGAGGCGTTTGGAGAGAGGTCGCGAGATTGGTCTCCAGGCCATGCAGGAGACGAAGGCCCTCATCTCTCGATGACGGGGGAATCTCGGTGTTGTTCTCGAGCGGCGGCCCCAGTGTGCGGTTTCTCACGAGGTACGACGGCGAGGTCAGTGAGCCTCTCGTGGGGCGCCAGGGAAGTCGGGTCTCCATGCGAGTGGCGAGGGGGAGCGCGTCA
>NW_011417670.1:0-533 GCF_000754665.1 Bison bison bison | reverse complement strand
AGTCCAAGGGACTCTCAAGAGTCTTCTCCAACACCACAGTTCAAAAGCATCAATTCTTCGGCACTCAGCTTTCTTCACAGTCCAACTCTCAACATCCATACATGACCACAGGAAAAACCATAGCCTTGACTAGACGGACCTTTGTTGGCAAAGTAATGTCTCTGCTTTTGAATATGCTATCTAGGTTGCTCATAACTTTTCTTCCAAGGAGTAAGCGTCTTTTAATTTCATGGCTGCAGTCACCATCTGCAGTTGACTCTAGAGTTAGAGTTTTCTGAGTTTGTCAAGACTGTAGGCAACAGCCACTTAATAAGTTTCTTATCAAGACTCTTGTTTCAACCACATTTCCCACCTACTTTAAGCTTGTACAGTTAAAAATAAAAACATTATAGAGTGGTGATATATGTATCCTTAAGGCTAATTCATGTTGTTGTATGGCAGAAACCAATACAACACTGTAAATCAATTACCCTCCAATTAAAAATCAAGTACAGAGTGGTGAAAGTATTCGGCATGATCCTATGTGACATTGT
>NW_011417669.1:0-604 GCF_000754665.1 Bison bison bison | reverse complement strand
CCGGTCCCCTCTTGGTAAGAACCCGATGCCCGGACACCTCTCCGAACTCCACCCTGTGAATGAAGTCAACACGAAGGGGCAGTGACTCGCCCGTGCAGCGTCCGGAAAAGACCCCCAGGTTCCAAATACCGCTCGACAAGTGGCCTCTCTCCCCGGGGACACCTCGAGAGGCAAGAGGAGTTCCATGCTTCAACCCAAGACGAGGCCTGACTCTCCTGTCCCCAGTCTGCAGGGACCCTGCGATCGGAGTCTGAAATCAGAGGAACCCTGAGGTTCCTGCCTCAACTGGAGATGAGGCCCTCTTCCAATGCACCAAACCCCGTGGAGTCCCGAGAGGCCCCCCCCCACTCCAGTTTCCCTGACTTCTCAGAGCCACCATGAGAAGCCCCCTGAGGTCACCTGCACAAGTCAAGGGAAGCCAGGGTTTCCTGCCTCAACCCCGAGAAAGACCTCGAGAGACCTTCTTCCACACGTCTCGAGGCCAGGTTCCCCTACCATGACTCGAGAGCAATGACGCGCTCCCCCCTCGCCCACTCCGCATGGAGACCCGACTTCCCTGGCGCCCCACGAGAGGCTCACTGACCTCGCCGTCGTACCTCGTGAG
>NW_011417668.1:0-608 GCF_000754665.1 Bison bison bison | reverse complement strand
CTTTGAACACATGACTGAGATTAGGGGTGAGGCAGAACATGTATGTGCCAGGATACTCTTAAAGTACGAGAAAGCAAAGAAAGGAAAGACAACTCTCAAGCTGTCCAAAGTGATAAAAATGAATGAGTACACAGTTTTACCTGTGTACACTAGCAGATAATAATCTGAAAAGGATTTTTAAAAAAATCCCTTTCTATACTGTCAACATGAATCAAATGCTTTGCCACGGATGTCACGAGGATGCAAGACTGGCACACTGGAAGTTCTACACCGTGGCTGAAAAAGATCCTGAATACATGGACAGATATTCCATAGCGATGGAAAGACTTAAGATGGCAATACCATGGAATGCATCTTCAATCTGAAATGAAGATTCGATATGACTTGATCGCTCAGAGCTTTTGTGTCATCAAGTGTTATGGAAGGATCAAAGAGATCGAGAAAGCTGCTGACATAGACTTGGGGCGGGGTGTGGGGGGGCAGTAAGAGTACCCCCTGCGGGTCTTTAGCCCGATGTGATGCAGCCACTAGCAGTCTGCTAAGGAAACAAAGGCAGTGTCTCAGAGCATGACACCAGACCCCCTCACCCACGACATGCATTGAGATAA
>NW_011417667.1:0-504 GCF_000754665.1 Bison bison bison | reverse complement strand
AAACGTCGAGTAAATTCCACAAAACAACTTCTGAATGCCAGCAGAGGACACCAGGCACCCAGAAAAGCAACCCAACTCCTCGAAAGGAGGTAGGAAAAAATATTAAAGACAATAAAAGAGACAAAAGAGGGAGGGACGGAGTTCCGTCCCGGGAAGGGAGTCTTAAAAAGAGAGAAGTTTCCAAACACCAGGAAACCTTCTCACTGCCGAATCCGTGCCGAGCTTTGGAAGCACAGAGGACAACATAACAGGGAGAAAAAATAAATAAACAATTAAAACTCGCAGATTGCGAGCCCTACGGTAACTCCTCCAGCGGAGAAGCAGCGCAGACGCCTGCATCCACCATAGCAAGCGGGGCTGGGCAGGGAGGCGCGGCGCGGGCTGCATCGCTGAGAGTAAGAATCTGGCCTGAATACCCTGAGCACTATCTGAGCGAAATAATTTGGGCTAGCAAACCAGACTGTGGGATATCTACCATGCGAAAAGCCAGCCCTAACCTAAGAC
>NW_011417666.1:0-577 GCF_000754665.1 Bison bison bison | reverse complement strand
GATTTTGGGTAATTATATCCACTCCACAGTTGTATGGACGACACTTGGCACATAGGGGCTGTCTACAGCCTTATGTTATATATTATATGGTAATAACACAATAATTAGTATTACTATATTAAAATCTGGTTCCCAATATCCTTTATTAATAGGCAGTAACTCCTGAGAACGGTGATCTTGTAAGCCTACATCAGCTCATAAGCCAGGTCAGTTTCAATCCTCATCTTCCTTGAATCACCAGTAGCTTTTACACAGTTGATAAAGTGTCATGAAACACTTTCTCTGCTTGACTCCTGAGGCATAATTTTCCCTGGTTTCTCCTTTTCTCAGTCTCTTTTAATAGATCTTCCTCAAATTTTTAACCTCTCTACATACTGGTAGCCTCCAAGTTTTAGGAGGCTAAAACTCCTTGCTTCTGTCTGTTTCTGTTTATTCTTTTAAGATGATCTCTTGACTTTGAATACCATCTTGACACTGAACTTCTGAATTTACATCTTAATCCATAGCCTCTCTCCTTATGTGTAGTGTCATAGACTCAATTTATTCTCACCAGTAGGTACTAGAGGCCCTTTTGTTT
>NW_011417665.1:0-555 GCF_000754665.1 Bison bison bison | reverse complement strand
AGGAGAGTCAGGCCTCGTCTTGGGTTGAGGCATGGAACTCCGCTTGCCTCTCGAGGTGTCCCCGGGGAGAGAGGCCACTTGTCGAGCTGTATTTGGAACCTGGGGGTTTTTTCCGGTTAATGCACGGGCGAGTCACTGCCCCTTCGTGTTGACTTCATTCACAGGGTGGAGTTCGGAGAGGTGTCCGGGCATCGGGTTCTTATCTAGAGGGGACCGGGAAATCGGGGTGCTTCGCAATGTGGAAGCACCCGCGAGGCCACGTCTGGAAAGTCGTCGTGAGACCGGCCTCATCCTGAGGTGCGACCGGAAGGTCGGGAACCCCTTCCAGACAAAGCAGGGGAGTCGACCCTCCTGTCGAGATCAGGAGGGTAGAAGGGGCTCAGAGGAAGTGGTGCCGGAAAACCTCGGTGTTCCTCTCCAGGGAGACCGGGATGCCGGGGAACTTTGTGGGGGCGCATCAAGGGTGCCAAGTACCGTTTCGACCTCCAATTCCTAACGTGGGACTTCTCCTGAGACGCTGTAGCGGGACAGGGCTTCATCTTGCGATGGACGGGG
>NW_011417664.1:0-595 GCF_000754665.1 Bison bison bison | reverse complement strand
ACACACACACACACACACACCCAAGAATCAGAACCAAACAAACAAAAAAAATTTGCTTTCTACGTTTTCACATGTCAGGGATGGTGCCAGACACTATTATTTGGATAGTCAAAAATCTCTTTTGTTTTCTGTGTAAAAGGGAGGTCCTTTCAAGGCGTGAATGTTTCAGAACTTTAATTTATTTGGAAATGACCCAGCTCTTCAGTACACTGTCGTCACTTAGTTTAGCACAGGATAGAAACTCGGGTAACCCAAACACCTTGGAGAAACGATTGTATGTTCAGTTCAGTTCAGTGGCTCAGTCGTGTCTGACTCTTTGGGACCCCGTGGCCTGCAGGACGCTGGGCTTCCGTGTCCATCACCAACTCCAGGGGCTTGCTCAAACTCATGTCCATCGAATCAGTGATGCCATCCAACCATCTTAGCCTCTGTCGTCCCCTTCTCCTCTGCCTTCAATCAAGACTCTCATAGGCAGATGTTTCAGAGTGTAATTAGTGTTCATAGTTTATCTAAAAGCTCATATCACATTTAATTTTTCGTTTTGTTCCTGTTCTTTCGAGGTACTTTCTTGTTGACAAGCTTGTGACAGATATAA
>NW_011417663.1:0-541 GCF_000754665.1 Bison bison bison | reverse complement strand
AGGAGAAAGGCAATCAAGCGCTTGTGAGGCTTTGCCTGGATTCCTGGGAAGAGGAAATTTCCAAGACGCGGGGGAGTTTATGCTATCCATGGTGGGTCCCTGGCACCACACCTGAGTTTATGTTCATAGGATGACTCCTGGTGAACCCCTAGCTAGTTTCAGGACAGGGGTTGGCCATGCCTGAAAGACCACCCATGAATTAGAGGATTGGGGCGGCGTGGGGGGGATCTGGAGATTTGAGTTCAATCACACAGCCAATGATTCAAACAATCATGCCAACATAATAAAAACCCCCATGAACATTCTGGACACCAAGGCTTGTTAGTAATCCTCCAATGATGTGTCAGGAGGGTGATGCATCTTGGGGACCTGGAAGCTTCATTTTAAGGACTCTCCAGACTTCCTCATACACATCTGTTCTTTTGGCTGGTCTTAATCTGCATCTTTTATAAAAGACTACCGTCATAAAAATAGCACTTCCCTGAGTTTGATGAGTCATTCTCCTGAACTATCAAACCTGAGAGGGGAGTGGGAAGCCCCC
>NW_011417662.1:0-728 GCF_000754665.1 Bison bison bison | reverse complement strand
AAAAGAAATGAAGAATGAAGGAAGTTAAAGAGAATGCACGTGTCTATGTGAAGACTACCATTAACCAGCTCTTGATCTTGGCAAATTACCTATCCCTTCTCTGCTTTATCCTTATTCGCAAAATAGGGGCAACAGTTGTCTGTCTTCCCCTCGTGGTGGTTGTAGGACGGAGTGAAAGAGTGCTTGCGAACAGCCGCCACGCTGTCAGTAAGCTTCACCGTTATTCAGTTCAGTTCAGTTCAGTCGCTCAGTCGCGTCCGACTCTTTGCGACCCCATGAATCGCAGCACGCCAGGCCTCCCTGTCCATCACCAACTCCCGGAGTTCACCCAGACTCACGTCCATCGAGCGTGATGCCATCCAGCCATCTCATCCTCTCGTCGTCCCCCTTTACTCCTCCTTGCCCCCCAATCCCTCCCAGCATCAGAGTCTTTTCCAATGAGTCAACTCTTCGCATGAGGTGGCCAAAGTACTGGAGTTTCAGCTTTAGCATCATTCCTTCCAAAGAAATCCCAGGGCTGATCTCCTTCTGAATGGACTGGTTGGATCTCTTTGCAGTCCAAGGGACTCTCAAGAGTCTTCTCCAACACCACAGTTCAAAAGCATCAATTCTTTGGCGCTCAGCTTTCTTCACAGGCCAACTCTCACATCCATACATGACCACTGGAAAAAACCATAGCCTTGACTAGACGGACCTTTGTTGGCAAAGTAATGTCTCTGCTTTTTAAT
>NW_011417661.1:0-542 GCF_000754665.1 Bison bison bison | reverse complement strand
CATTCACTTGCCTCAACTTCAGGCAGGGGGTACAAGAATGCGTGGACAGCCCCAGCTCCAGACAGCTCTGTGTCAGTCAGCCTGGCAGGCGATTCCACTTTGACCCTGTTCCCTGAGACTAATCACTGGGTTCCTCTTCAGGGCCTCTGGGCTGAATTCCAGGCCCTCATCCCCTGGCTGTGGCTGGTGGTCCCAGTTCTACCAAGAGCAGGTGCTGCAGCAACTTGTGGTACAAAACATCAGCACTGCCTGGAGACTACTGGAAATGCAGACCCTCATGCATTCAGGGGATCAGATCTGATAGATAGAGTGCCTGCCAAGAACTATGGATGGAGATTTGTTACACTGTATAGGAGGCACTGATCAGAATCATCCCCAAGAAGAAATGCAAAAAGGCAAAATGGTTGTCTGAGGAGGCCTTACAAATAGCTGAGAAAAGAAGAGAAGCAAAAGGCAAAGGAGAAAAGGAAAGATATATCCACCTGAATGCAGAGTTCCAAAGAACAGCAAAGAGAGATAAGAAAGCCTTCCCAGTGATCAAT
>NW_011417660.1:0-567 GCF_000754665.1 Bison bison bison | reverse complement strand
ACACCCCAAGACACATATTAATCAAATTAACAAAGATCAAACACAAAGAACAAATATTAAAAGCAGCAAGGGAAAAACAACAAATAACACACAAGGGAATTCCCATAAGGATAACAGCTGATCTTTCAATAGAAACTCTTCAAGCCAGGAGGGAATGGCAAGACATACTTAAAATGATGAAAGAAAATAACCTACAGCCCAGATTATGTACCCAGCAAGGATCTCATTCAAGTATAGAAGGAGAAATCAAAAGCTTTTCAGACAAGCAAAAGCTGAGAGAATTCTGCACCACCAAACCAGCTCTCCAACAAATACTAAAGGATATTCTCTAGACAGGAAACACAAAAAACGGTGTATAAACTCGAACCCAAAACAATAAAGTAAATGGCAACGGGAACATACTTATCAGTAATTACATTAAATGTAAATGGGTTGAATGCCCCAACCAAAAGACAAAGACTGGCTGAATGGATACAAAAACAAGACCCCTACATATGTTGTCTACAAGAGACCCACCTCAAAACAGGGGACACATACAGACTGAAAGTGAAGGGCTGGAAAAAGATT
>NW_011417659.1:0-650 GCF_000754665.1 Bison bison bison | reverse complement strand
CGTCTTTTAATTTCATGGCTGCAATCACCATCTGCAGTGATTTTGGAGCCCCAAAAATAAAGTCTGACACTTTCCACTCACTGTTTTCCCATCTATTTCCCATGAACTGACGGGACCAGATGCCATGATCTTTGTTTTTGAATGTTGAGCTTTAAGCCAACTTTTTCACTCTCCTCTTTCACTTTCATCAAGAGGCTTTTGAGTTCCTCTTCACTTTGTGCCATAAGGGTGGTGTCATCTGCATATCCAAGGTTATTGATATTTTTCCTGGCAGTCTTGATTCCAGCTTGTGGTTCTTCCAGCCCAGCGTTTCTCATGATATACTCTGCATATAAGTTAAATAAGCAGGGTGACAATATACAGCCTTGACATACTCCTTGGGCTTTAGTCCTAGACCTTGTCTACCATTGTACATGACTTTCTGCATTATGAAATGAAGACCTCTTTCTATACTACTAAGGAAGTCTTCTGAACTTCCTACTTATTAAAATAATTTCATTACCAATTCATGATCCTCAACCTTTAGTTATTCTACTCCAAAATATCAATTGAGATTAGCAACAGCAGTCCAATTCCATCATCATTATATTTTATTCTTTCCTCCATACTCTCCAAACTCTTGATCATCATGCCAGACCGTACTTCTTTTT
>NW_011417658.1:0-664 GCF_000754665.1 Bison bison bison | reverse complement strand
CGCTACCAGCTACCGGCTACCAGCACCTCTCATTTTTCGGGCGAAAATTTCCCCAGCTACAGCTCGTCTGGGTTTGGGCTGGGTCTCCACAGCGTGACCTTCCCTTGCCTAGAGAGGGACGCTCAGCGAACACATCCACCGTCACCTTTGCGCGCTCCTCCGGAGCCGGCTTGGCATGCAGCGACCCCAGCGGCCGCCCGGCCCCTTTCTAGTCCCTGGCCACTAGGCTTCCGGAGAGCTCGCCAGTCGCCGCCCCGGCCGCCCCGGAATCTAGAGACTAGAGAGACTTCCAGAGCCAGTCTCAGACAGACCCCGGGAAGGCGCGGGGCTGCGGCACCCCCACCCCCCGCCCGCCGCACCTGGAAACGGTGAGGACCTGGAGAAGGCGGGGCGCGGCAGGAGGCTGGCCCGGCGACTGAGCAGCTCCGCCGAAAGCCGGCCCGACTGAAGCAGGGCGAAGGGGGAGGGTCTCGAGGCGAGTTCTGCTCCTCGGAGGGAGGGACCCCAGCTGGAGTGGAAAACCAGCACCAGCTGACCGCAGAGACACGCCGCGCTGATCATGGAGAGGGCCGGCCCCGGCTCCGCGCGGCCGCAACAGCAATGGGACCAGGACTCGGTCGAAGCGTGGCTGGACGATCACTGGGACTTTACCTTCTCTTACTTT
>NW_011417657.1:0-596 GCF_000754665.1 Bison bison bison | reverse complement strand
CATTGCTTCACAGATTTGGTGAAAGAAGTAAGCTACTATCTCTCTTTAAAAGGGCTTCCCAGGGAGCACTAGCAGTAAAGAATCTTCTGCCAATGCAGGAGGCAAAAGAGATGTGAGTTTGATCCCTGAGTCGGGAAGATCCCCTGGAGGAGGGCATGGCAACCCACTCCAGTGTTCTTACCTGGAGAGTCCCATGGACAGAGGAGCCTGGCGGGCTACAGTCCAAAGGGTCACAAAGATTCCAACACAACTGAAGCGAAAGAGAGGGGTGGGACTTCCCTGGAGGTCCAGTGGTTAAGACTTTGCCTTCAAATGCAGGGGGTGTGGGTTTGATCCCTGATCGGAGAGCTGAGATCCCACCTGCCTTGTGGACCAAAAAAATACAAAACACTAAAAAAAAAAAAAAAAAAGGCAGCAATATTGTAACAAATTCAATAAAGACTTTAAAATGGTCCACATAAAAAAAGAAATCTCTAAAAAAAGTGGAGTGGGGGGGAACAGTAAGAGGGATAAACTAAAGGTGGCAGAAAGGGAAGACACAGACACCCACGTAAAGGGAAGACAATTTGTTTTTAAACAATGCCTGCAGCAATTCT
>NW_011417656.1:3671-4177 GCF_000754665.1 Bison bison bison | reverse complement strand
ACTTCCTTGGCGCCCCACGAGAGGCTCATTGACCTCACCGTCGTACCTCGTGAGAACGCGCACACTGGGGCCGCCGCTCGAGAACAACCCCGAGACTCCCCCGTCATCGCGAGATGAGGGCCTTCGTCTACTGCATGGCCTAGAGACCAATCTCGTGACGTCTCTCCAAATGCCTCAGGAGGCTTGACACCCTTTAGTCCACCCAGTGAGCTCCAAGAGATACACGTCGCGACTCGAGAGCAGAGCGGAGTTCTTTGCTTCCACTCGAGATGAATGCCTGTCTCCCCGGGTGTGTCTGGAATGCAACCCCGAGAACCCTGTCGCCCCTGGAGAGGAACACTGGCTTCTGGACAGAAGCCTAGATGAGGTATTTTGGCCCTGCAGTAACTCGAGAGCAATCCCCAGCTTTCCTTCGCAACTCGAATGGAAGATTGGACTTCCCTGGGCCAACACAAGAGGTAACCTGAATTCCCCGTCGTAACTCGAGAATCCCGCCGCAACTCGAG
>NW_011417656.1:0-710 GCF_000754665.1 Bison bison bison | reverse complement strand
AGGAACCCTGAGGTTCCTGCCTCAACTGGAGGTGAGGCCCTCTTCCAATGCACCAAACCCAGTGGAGTGCCGAGAGGCCCCTCCCACCTCCAGTTTCCCTGACTTCTCAGAGTCACCATGAGAAGCCCCCTGAGGTCACCTGCACAAGTCAAGGGAACCCAGGGTGTCGTGCCTCAACCCGAGAAAGACCTCGAGAGACCTTCTTCAACACTTCTCGAGGCCAGATTCCCCTACTATGACTTGAGAGCAATGACGCGCTCCCCCTCGCCATTCGCATGGAGACCCGACTTCCTTGGCGCCCCACGAGAGGCTCACTGACCTCGCCGTCGTACCTCGCGAGAAACCGCACACTGGCGGCCCCGCTCGAGAACAACCCCGAGCCTCCCCCGTCATCGCGACTTGAGGGCCTTCGTCTCCTGTATGGCCTAGAGACCAATCTCTCGACCTCTCTCCAAACGCCTCAGGAGGCTTGACCCCTTTAGTCCACCCAGTGAGCTCCAAGAGATACCCGTCGCGACTCGAGAGCAGAGCGGGGTTCTTTGCTTCCACTCGAGATGGATGCCTGTCTCGCCCGGTGCGTCTGAAATGCAACCCCGAGATCCCTGTCGCCCCTGGAGAGGAACACTGGCTTCTGGACACAAGCCTAGATGAGGTCTATTGGCCCTGCAGTCACTCGAGAGCAATCCCCAGCTTTCCTTCGCAACTCGAAT
>NW_011417655.1:0-553 GCF_000754665.1 Bison bison bison | reverse complement strand
CCTCACTGAGCTATCCTCATTCTATTACACTTTACATCCTTAATTAACATTTAATTAAGCAGTTGTTTCCTGATCTTCGCCTACGCCGTCTCTCCTTCGAATACCCTGGATCCAGCCGGGGCCTGGTCCCCGGCACCCTACCATGGCTCGAGAGCAATGACGCGCTCGCCCTCGCCACTCGCATGGAGACCCGACTTCCCTGGCGCCCCACGAGAGGCTCACTGACCTCGCCGTCGTACCTCGCGAGAAACCGCACACTGGGGCCGCCGCTCGAGAACAACCCCGAGCCTCCCCCGTCATCGCGACTTGAGGGCCTTCGTCTCCTGTATGGCCTAGAGACCAATCTCTCGACCTCTCTCCAAACGCCTCAGGAGGCTTGACTCCCTTTAGTCCACCCAGTGAGCTCCAAGAGATACCCGTCGCGACTCGAGAGCAGAGCGGGGTTCTTTGCTTCCACTCGAGATGGATGCCTGTCTCCCCGGGTGTGTCTGGAATGCAACCCCGAGATCCCTTTCGCCCCTGGAGAGGAACACTGGCTTCTGGACACAAGCCT
>NW_011417654.1:0-648 GCF_000754665.1 Bison bison bison | reverse complement strand
TTTGCATAGAAACAAATGAAAATGAAAACACAACAACCCAAAACCTGTGGGACACAGTAAAAGCAGTCCTAAGGGGAAAGTACATAGCAGTACAGGCACACCTCAAGAAACAAGAAAAAAGTCAAATAAATAACCTAACTCTACACCTAAAGCAACTAGAAAAGGAAGAAATGAAGAACCCCAGGGTTAGTAGAAAGGAAAAAATCTTAAAAATTAGAGCAGAAATAAATGCAAAAGAAACAAAAGAGACCATAGCAAAAATCAACAAAGCCAAAAGCTGGTTCTTTGAAAGGATAAATAAAATTGATAAACCATTAGCCAGACTCATCAAGAAACAAAGGGAGAAAAATCAAATCAATAAAATTAGAAACGAAAATGGAGAGATCACAACAGACAACACAGAAATACAAAGGATCATAAGAGACTATTATCAACAATTATATGCCAATAAAATGGACAACGAGGAAGAAATGGACAAATTCTTAGAAAAGTACAACTTTCCAAAACTCGACCAGGAAGAAATAGAAAACCTTAACAGACCCATCACAAGCACGGAAATTGAAACTGTAATCAAAAATCTTCCAGCAAACAAAAGCCCAGGTCCAGACGGCTTCACAGCTGAATTCTAACAAAAATTTAGAGAAGAGC
>NW_011417653.1:0-592 GCF_000754665.1 Bison bison bison | reverse complement strand
TGAGTAATATTCCATTCTGTATATGTACCAAAGCTTTACTATCCATTCATCTGCTCATGGATATCTAGGTAGCTTCCATGACCTAAACATGAAAACACTGCTGTGATGATGAACATTGGGGTAGACGTGTCTCTTTCAATTCTGGTTTCCTCAGTGTGTATGCCCAGCAGTGGGTTTCCTGGGTCACATGACAGTACTAGTTCCAGCTTTTTAAGGAATCTACACAGTGTCCCCCATACTGGCTGTACTAGTTTGCATTGCCTCCAACACTGTAAGAGGATTCCCTTTTTTCTGCCGTCTGTTCAGCATGTATTGTTTGTCGACGTTTTGATAACAGCCATTCTGACAGGTGTGAGATGATACAACACTGTGGCTTGATGTCCATTTCTGTGATAATGAGTGATGTTGAGCATCTTTTCATGTGTTTCTTAACCATCTGTATGTCTTCTTTGGAGAACTGTCTGTTTAGTTCTTCAGCCTAATTTTTGATTGGGCCATTAATTTTTTCTGGTATTGAGTTGCATGAGCTTCTTGTATATTTTTGAGTTTTACTTAGTCAATTGCTTCATTTACTATCATTTTCTCCCGTTCT
>NW_011417652.1:0-526 GCF_000754665.1 Bison bison bison | reverse complement strand
GCTCTCGAGTCGCGACGGGTATCTCTTGGAGCTCGACTTTTTTGGGGGACTAAAGGGAGTCAAGCCTCCTGAGGCGTTTGGAGAGAGGTCGCGAGGTTGGCCTCTAGGCCATGCAGGAGGCGAAGGCCCTCAGCTCCGCGATGACGGGGGAGTCTCGGGGTGGTTCTCGAGCGGCGGCCCCAGGGTGCGGTTTCTCACGAGGTACGACGGCGAGGTCAGTGAGCCTCTCGTGGGGCGCCAGGGAAGTCGGGTCTCCATGCGAGTGGCGAGGGGGAGCGCGTCATTGCTCTCGAGTCATGGTAGGGGAACCTGGCCTCGAGACGTGTTGAAGAAGGTCTCTCGAGGTCTTTCTCGGGTTGAGGCAGGAAACCCTGGCTTCCCTCGACTTGTGCAGGTGACCTAAGGGGGCTTCTGATGGTGGCTCTGAGAAGTCAGGGAAACTGGAGGTGGGGGGGGTGGGCCTCTCGGGACTCCACGGGGTTTGGTGCATTGGAAGAGGGCCTCATCTCCAGTTGAGGCAGGAACC
>NW_011417651.1:0-628 GCF_000754665.1 Bison bison bison | reverse complement strand
TAGCTCCATGCTTATTGCCTGCTGATTGCGTGGTTCGTGTCTGCTCAGCTCTTTGAGTATTGCCTCCTGAGGTCCCTGTTCAGTCGCACCTGCCGGGGACCAGCCCCAACTGATCCAGGGTATTCGAAGGAGAGATGGCCTAGGCGACTATTTATATGCTAATCAGAGATGTCAAGAAGAATAGTATGAGGAGAGCTCAGTAGGAAAATTCGGTGGAGAAAAGAGACTGAGGAGATTGGTTTACGCGGAAGACCAATCAAACTTCAAGACAAGAAGTTTGCACCACTTACGTAGGCCGCAGGCGCCCTCTCGAATAGCGAAAGGTGCCCTCACCCTAGACACCTTCTCGAGTTTGTCTTAGCAGCCCAGGGAATAATTAGGAAGCGTGGTGGGTTCCGCGCTCCAGATGGAGACTCAGCTGGAAGTTAAAGGGAAGAATGACAAGGAACTTGAAGAATTGGAGCTGTAAGTTAACACTTTGACAGAGAGAGTGAGATGGTGGTGGGGGACAGCCCCCAGTGAAATCAGAGGTGAGAGCACAAAGCAATAGAGTAGGCAGACTCTGGTTTTTTTGGGGGGGAGATGCTCGAGAATATCCGGGTGGACTCCTGAGGCTCGATCCCGCATT
>NW_011417650.1:0-554 GCF_000754665.1 Bison bison bison | reverse complement strand
AGAAACCCTGGCACCCTTGACTTGTGCAGGTGACCTCAGGGGGCTTCTCATGGTGGCTCTGAGAAGTCAGGGAAACTGGAGGTGGGAGGGGCCTCTCGGCACTCCACTGGGTTTGGTGCATTGGAAGAGGGCCTCATCTCCAGTTGAGGCAGGAACCTCATGGTTCCTCTGACTTCAGACTCCGATCGCAAGGTCCCTGCAGACTTGGGACAGGAGAGTCAGGCCTCGTCTTGTGTTGAGGCATGGAACTCCGCTTGCCCCTCGAAGTGTTCCCGGGGAGACAGGCCACTTGTCGAGCGGTATTTGGAACCTGGGGTTTTTTTCCCGAAGATGCACGGGCGAGTCACTACACCTTCGTGTTGACTTCATTCACAGGGTGGAGTTCGAAGAGGTGTCCGGGCATCGGGTTCTTATCAAGAGGGGACCGGGAAATCGGGGTCCTTCGGAATGTGGAACCACCCACGAGGCCACGTCTGGAATGTCGTCGTGAGACCGGCCTCATCCTGAGTTGCGACCGGAAGGTCGGGAACCCCTTCCAGACAAAGCAGAGGAGT
>NW_011417649.1:0-691 GCF_000754665.1 Bison bison bison | reverse complement strand
CCTGGAGAATTCCATGGACTGTATAGCCCACAGGGTTGCCAAGAGGTGGACACGACTGAGGGACTTTCACTTCACTTTCAAAGAGATATGACCTGAATCCAGATTAAACTGGAGTCTCCCAGTGTCATCTAGCATTTCTTCCCTGAAGCCAGCCAAAACCCACACAGGTGCATTTCCAGGGTCTTCACGTAGCCAGCTGGACAGAAAACCCAGCGTAGTCCAAACAAGCTGACAGTCAAGCAGGAGAGGACTCACGGGCAGACGGCTTCCCTCCGGTCTCAGGTGGAGCTCCGGGACCACAGCAGGAACTGGCGCTCTCAACCCCTGGGCTCAGCAGCACCCTCCTTATCAGGCCAGGGGCTCTACCCTAACGGGCGCAAGAAGGTCACCAACTGCCCCAGGTGAACTCACGCCCCCTCCCACTGCTGCAGCCTGACCTCACAGGGCCCCACCCCTTCCGGCAGAGCCAGCCCTCCTCTTCCTTTGAATCCCCCTTGAGGCCTGGTCCTGGGTCCCGATTGGTCAGTGCCAATCATGGTGGCCAGGGATGGAGCACACTGATTGGCCAGGTCCAGGTCATGTGACCATACTCTCCAAGACACGTGTGAGCTGCTCACGCTCTGGCAGGGATGGAGAGAGTGCAATGCCCCCAGAGCAGGGCTGAGAGTCCGGTCACTCTGTCCGTGTGCTC
>NW_011417648.1:0-630 GCF_000754665.1 Bison bison bison | reverse complement strand
TCCCCTGCGTTTGGTGCATTGGAAGAGGGCCTCATCTCCAGTTGAGGCAGGAACCTCAGGGTTCCTCTGATTTCGGACTCCGATCGTAGGGTCCCTGCAGACTGGGGACAGGAGAGTCAGGCCTCGTCTTGGGTTGAGGCATGGAACTCCGCTTGACTCTCGAGGTGTCCTCGGGGAGAGAGGCCACTTGTCGAGCTGTATTTGGAACCTGGGGGATTTTTCCGGAGGATGCACGGGCGAGTCACTGCCCCTTCGTGTTGACTTCATTCACAGGGTGGAGTTCGGAGAGGTGTCCGGGCATCGGGTTCTTATCAAGAGGGGACCGGGAAATCGGGGTGCTTCGCAATGTGGAAGCACCCACGAGGCCACGTCTGGAATGTCGTCGTGAGACCGGCCTCATCCTGAGGTGCGACCGGAAGGTCGGGAACCCCTTCCAGACAAAGCAGGGGAGTCGACCCTCCTGTCGAGATCAGGAGGGTAGAAGGGGGCTCAGAGGAAGTGGTGCCGGAAAACCTCGGTGTTCCTCTCCAGGGAGACCGGGATGCCGGGGAACTTTGTGGGGGAGCATCAAGGGTGCCAAGTACCGTTTCGACCTCCAATTCCTAACGTGGGACTTCTCCTGAGACGCTG
>NW_011417647.1:0-619 GCF_000754665.1 Bison bison bison | reverse complement strand
CTCTAGCTGTGTTACCCCTTCTTTGAGCCCCAGTTTTGTCCTGTAGAAAAAGGACATCGATTGCTACCTTAGCAGGTTGCTACCTTAATCCCATGAAGACTAATTAGGGTGATACTACAATGAATAGCTGGCCTTAAGAGATACTGGGCTTCCCTGACAGCTCAGCTGGTAAAGGATTCTCCTGCCATGCAGGAGACCCGGTTTGGTTCCTGGGTCGGGAATGCTGATCCGCTACAGAAGGGACAGACTACCCACTGCAGTATTCTTGGGCTTCTCTTGTGGCTCAGCTGGTAAAGAATCTGCCCACAATGCGGGAAACCTGGGTTCAATCCCTGGACTGGGAAGATCCCCTGGAGAAGGGAAAGGCTACCCACTCCAGTATTCTGGCCTGGAGAATTCCATGGACTGTATAGCCCACAGGGTTGCCAAGAGGTGGACACGACTGAGGGACTTTCACTTCACTTTCAAGAGATACGACCTGAATCCAGATTAAACTGGAGTCTCCCAGTGTCATCTAGCATTTCTTCCCTGAAGCCAGCCAAAACCCACACAGGTGCATTTCCAGGGTCTTCACGTAGCCAGCTGGACAGAAAACCCAGCGTAGTCCAAACAAGCTGAC
>NW_011417646.1:0-633 GCF_000754665.1 Bison bison bison | reverse complement strand
AGGATTTAAAGACATCATTCATATAAAGTGCTTGGCACTTGGCTCACAGTAAGTGCTCAGTAAGTGAAGAAAATAATTTTTTGTGTTGTTGATGTGTTGTGGTTAATCTCATAGGTAATGGTCAGCATGGAGAGAGAGCTGAGTCTAGACACAGTGAACGTAGTAACTGTGACTGAGGTTTCTGAGCTTCTATCATGTACAACATCCTTGTATTGAGAACTTCCTGACCCATTTTTTCTGTAAATGGAAAACAAGGGCTAATTTGGAGAGTACCAGGTCATCTTACCTTTGTGATATAAGAGCAGCCTTTTTATCTACAAGGAGATTATTATTATTATTATTATTATTATTATTTTTGAGAGTGCATCAGTGGGAGTAAAGAGTGAGAAAGGAGAGGGTCTCTGTTCAGCCAGTCAGAAGAGCTGAATGACTGAATGATGCTTTTCAAATGCTGCTGTTTGTATTTCCTTCTCCCAGCTTCTGAAGCAGGCATTAATGTACCTTGTCTGTGCTTCCCTAGCACTCAGTGTAATGTCAAGTAGGATGTAAGAGCAGAAACTCAGAGGTGAGGTCTTTCTGTGCCTTCTGTTTGTCATCTATAAAATAGGATACTTTTGTATGGCTTAACTGATC
>NW_011417645.1:4589-5002 GCF_000754665.1 Bison bison bison | reverse complement strand
TGTATCATGCATTGAACCTGGACTGCCAGTTTGGTGACCTATGTTATTATACATGTGTCAGTGCCATTCTCCCAAATCATACCACCCTAGCCGTCTCCCAGAGCTCAAAAGACTGTTTTATACATCTGTGTCTTTTTTGCATTCTCGCGTACATGGTTATCATTATCATCTTTCTAAATTCCAAATATATGTGTTAGTTTATTCTATTGGTGTTTTTCTTTCTGGCTAACTTCATTCTGTATAATAGGCTCCAGTTTCATCCACCCCATTAGAACTGACTGAAATGTATTCCTTTTAATGGCTGAGTAATACTCCATTATGTATATATCCCACAGCTTTCTTATCCATTCATCCACTAATGGACATCTAGGTTGCTTCCATGTCCTGGCTATTAGAAACAGTGCTGTGATGAA
>NW_011417645.1:0-361 GCF_000754665.1 Bison bison bison | reverse complement strand
GATGCAAGTTGTCAATGGATGAGTGACCAACTAATAGCTCTGCTAGTAATTGATTTATTTTTCTTCATTAAAGTTGCATAAACCAAAAAACAAAACAATAAAGAAAGAAAGAAAGTGGACGTAGGAGGGGAAGACCATGTGTGCTGGTATAGAGGCTGAAAGTCAAAGAAGATAAGCTTGAGATTGCAACTATGTTTTTGCAGCATGACCTCAGTATCATAGTCTAAGTAGTGGAAGATGCATGTGGCAGAATGCAAGCTTAGTAGATCTGCATGCCTACTCTGGAGCAGAGGTTCAGTAGGAGTTAAATGCATGCACTTGAGCATCGTTTCAGGAGTGACGGTATATGAGTTTCAGAGTG
>NW_011417644.1:8968-10211 GCF_000754665.1 Bison bison bison | reverse complement strand
TTCTTCTCAAGAGGGGACCGGGGAATCGGGGTACTACGGAATGTGGAACCACCCACGAGGCCACGTCTGGAATGTCTTCGTGAGACCGGCCTCATCCTGAGGTGCGACCGGAAGGTCGGGAACCCCTTCCAGACAAAGCAGGGGAGTCGACCCTCCTGTCCAGATCAGGAGGGGAGAAAGGGCTCAGAGGAGGGGGTGCCGGAAAACCTCAGTGTTCCTCTCGAGGGAGACCGGGATTTCGGGGAACTTTGTGGGTCGCATCAAGGGTGCCAAGTACCCTTTCGACCTCCAATTCCTAACGTGGGACTTCTCCTGAGACGCTGTCGCGGGAAAGGGCTTCATCTTGCGATGACGGGGGAACCACGTGGTTTTTCTCGAGTTGCGGCGGGATTCTCGAGTTACGACGGGGAATTCAGGATGCCTCTTGTGTTGGCCCAGGGAAGTCCAATCTTCCATTCGAGCTGTGAAGGAAAGCTGGGGATTGCTCTCGAGTGACTGCAGGCCCAATAGACCTCATCTAGGCTTGTGTCCAGAAGCCAATGTCCCTCTCCAGGGGCGATCGGGATCTCGGGGTTGCATTCCATACGCACCCGGGGAGACAGGCATTCATCTCGAGTGGAAGCCAAGAACCCCGCTCTGCTCTCGAGTCGCGACGGGTATCTCTTGAAGCTCACTGGGTGGACTCAATGGAGTCAAGCCTCCTGAGGCGTTCGGAGAGAGGTCGCGAGACTGGTCTCCAGGCCATGCAGGAGACGAAGGCCCTCGCCTCTCGATAACGGGGGAATCTCGGGGTTGTTCTCGAGCGGCGGCCCCAGTGTGCGGTTTCTCACGAGGTACGACGGCGAGGTCAGTGAGCCTCTCGTGGGGCGCCAGGGAAGTCGGGTCTCCATGCGAGTGGCGATGGGGAGCTCGTCATTGCTCTCGAGGCATGGTAGGGGAATCTGGCCTCGAGACGTGCTGAAGAAGGTCTCTCGAGGTCTTTCTCGGGTTGAGGCAGGAAACCCTGGCTTCCCTCGACTTGTGCAGGTGACCTCAGGGGGCTTCTCATGGTGGCTCTGAGAAGTCAGGGAAACTGGAGGTGGGAGGGGCCCCTCGGGACTCCACGGGGTTTGGTGCATTGGAAGAGGGCCTCATCTCCAGTTGAGGCAGGAACCTCAGGGTTCCTCTGATTTCAGACTCCGATCGCAGGGTCCCTGCAGACTGGGGACAGGAGAGTCAGGCCTCGTCTTGGGTTGAGGCATGG
>NW_011417644.1:4440-5405 GCF_000754665.1 Bison bison bison | reverse complement strand
TCACAGGGTGGAGTTCGGAGAGGTGTCCGGGCATCGGGTTCTTATCAAGAGGGTACTGGGAAATCGGGGTGCTTTGCAATGTGGAAGCACCCACGAGGCCACGTCTGGAATGTCGTCGTGAGACCGGCCTCATCCTGAGGTGCGACCGGAAGGTCGGGAACCCCTTCCAGACAAAGCAGGGGAGTCGACCCTCCTGTCGAGATCAGGAGGGGAGAAAGGGCTCAGAGGAGGGGGTGCCGGAAAACCTCAGTGTTCCTCTCCAGGGAGACCAGGATGCCGGGGAACTTGGTGGGTCGCATCAAGGGTGCCAAGTGCCCTTTCGACCTCCAATTCCTAACGTGGGACTTCTCCCGAGACGCTGTCGCGGGAAAGGGCTTCATCTTGCGATGACGGGGGAGCCAAGTGGCTTGTCTCGAGTTACGGCGGGATTCTCGAGCTACGACGGGGAAATCAGGATGCCTCTTGTGTTGGCCCAGGGAAGTGCAATCTTCCATTCGAGTTGCGAAGGAAAGCTGGGGATTGCTCTCGAGTGACTGCAGGCCCAATAGACCTCATCTAGGCTTGTGTCCAGAAGCCAATGTCCCTCCCCAGGGGCGACCGGGATCTCGGGGTTGCATTCCAGAGGCACCCGGGGAGACAGGCATTCATCTCCAGTGGAGGCCAGGAATCCCGCTCTGCTCTCGAGTCGCGACGGGTATCTATTGGAGATCACTGGGTGGACTAAAGGGAGTCAAGCCTCCTGAGGCCTTTGGAGAGAGGTCGCGAGGTTGGCCTCTGGGCCATGCAGGAGACGAAGGCCCATCTCCGCGATGACGGGGGAGTCTCGGGGTGGTTCTCGAGCGGCGGCCACAGGGTGCGGTTTCTCACGAGGTACGACGGCGAGGTCAGTGAGCCTCTCGTGGGGCGCCAGGGAAGTCGGGTCTCCATGCGAGTGGCGAGGGGGAGCGCGTCATTGCTCCCGAGCC
>NW_011417644.1:0-1238 GCF_000754665.1 Bison bison bison | reverse complement strand
GGCATCGGGTTCTTATCAAGAGGGGACTGGGAAATCGGGGTGCTTCGCAATGTGGAAGCACCCACGAGGCCACGTCTGGAATGTCGTCGTGAGACCGGCCTCATCCTGAGGTGCGAACGGAAGGTCGGGAACCCCTTCCAGACAAAGCAGGGGAGTCGACCCTCCTGTCGAGATCAGGAGGGTCGAAGGGGCTCAGAGGAAGTGGTGCCGGAAAACCTCGGTGTTCCTCTCCAGGGAGACCGGTTAGCCGGGGAACTTGGTGGGGCGCATCAAGGGTGCCAAGTACGGTTTCGACCTCCAATTCCTAACGTGGGACTTCTCCTGAGTCGCTGTGGAGAGAAAGGGCTTCATCTTGCGATGACGGGGGAACCACGTGGTTTTTCTCGAGTTGCGGCGGGGTTCTCGAGTTACGACGGGGAATTCAGGATGCCTCTTGTGTTGGCCCAGGGAAGTCCAATCTTCCATTCGAGCTGCGAAGGAACGCTGGGAATTGCTCTCGAGTGACTGCAGGCCCAATAGACCTCATCTAGGCTTGTGTCCAGAAGCCAATGTCCCTCTCCAGGGGCGACCGGGATCTCGGGGTTGCATTCCAGACGCACCCGGGGAGACAGGCATTCATCTCGAGTGGAAGCCAAGAACCCCGCTCTGCTCTCGAGTCGCGACGGGTATCTCTTGAAGCTCACTGGGTGGACTAAAGGGAGTCAAGCCTCCTGAGGCGTTTGGAGATAGGTCGTGAGGTTGGCCTCTGGGCCATGCGGGAGACGAAGGCCCTCATCTCCGCGATGACGGGGGAGTCTCGGGGTGGTTCTCGAGCGGCGGCCCCAGGGTGCGGTTTCTCACGAGGTACGACGGCGAGGTCAGTGAGCCTCTCGTGGGGCGCCAGGGAAGTCGGGTCTCCATGCGAGTGGCGATGGGGAGCGCGTCATTGCTCTCGAGGCATGGGAGGGGAATCTGGCCTCGAGACGTGCTGAAGAAGGTCTCTCGAGGTCTTTCTCGGGTTGAGGCAGGAAACCCTGGCTTCCCTCGACTTGTGCAGGTGACCTCAGGCGGCTTCTCATGGTGGCTCTGAGAAGTCAGGGAAACTGGAGGTGGGAGGGGCCTCTCGGGACTCCACGGGGTTTGGTGCATTGGAAGAGGGCCTCATCTCCAGTTGAGGCAGGAACCTCAGGGTTCCTCTGATTTCAGACTCCGATCGCAGGGTCCCTGCAGACTGGGGACAGGAGAGTCAGGCCTCGTCT
>NW_011417643.1:0-573 GCF_000754665.1 Bison bison bison | reverse complement strand
ATCATCTGCATATCTGAGGTTATTGATATTTCTCTTGGCAATCTTAATTCCACCTTGTGCTTCCTCCAGCCCTGTGTTTCTCATGATGTACTCTGCATATAAGTTAAACAAGCAGGGTGACAATATACAGCCTAGACATACTCCTTTTCCTATTTGGAACCAGTATGTGTTCCATGTACAGTTCTAACTGTTGCTTCCTGACCTGCATATAGGTTTCTCAAGAGTCAGGTCAGGTGGTCTGGTATTCCCATCTCTTTCAGAATTTTCCACAGTTTATTGTGATCCACACACTCAAAGGCTTCCACATAGACAATAAAGCAGAAACAGATGAATTTCTGGAACTCTCTTGCTTTTTCAATGATCCAGCAGATGTTGGCAACTTGATCTCTGGTTCCTCTGCCTTTGTAAACCAGCTTGAACATCTGGAAGTTCACAATTCACATATTGCTGAAGCCTGGCTTGGAGAATTTTGAGCATTTCTTTACTAGCATGTGAGATGAGTGCAATTGCATGGTGATGTGAGAATTCTTTGGCATTGCCTTTCTTTGGGATTGGAATGAAAACTGACCTTTT
>NW_011417642.1:0-550 GCF_000754665.1 Bison bison bison | reverse complement strand
GAAAGTGAAGTCGCTCAGTCGTGCCCGACTCTGAGCGACCCCATGGACTGCAGCCTACCAGGCTCTTCCGTCCATGAGATTTTCCAGGCAAGAGTACTGGATGGGGTGCCATTGCCTTTCCCATATCTATTCACAAGCCTGCCTAAATCATTGACTTCTAGCCACCTTTGGGATGCCAATGACCACCCAGCCTTACCAGGCCACAGAGGAGAGAAAACACTTACCGACAGGGAGGTCCGGGTAAGGAACAAGGAACTAACAAGCTCCCACCAACCAGGATTCTGCAGAGGTCAACAAGAGGTCAGCAAGAGATGGGAGACTGCAGTCCAGAGGTCCTAGCAACTTCCAGCGAGCAGCAAAGACCCAGCATAGTCAAAACGAATTCAATGTTACCCAAAACAAATAAATCAACGGACAGAAGTTCTTGGAACACATGACTGAGGTTAGGGGTGAGGCAGTACATGTATGTGCCAGGATACTCTTAAAGTATACTCTTAACATAGATGAGGAGAACAAGGTAAGAGGAAAACTTACTGTTTGGTTCAGGTCG
>NW_011417641.1:0-646 GCF_000754665.1 Bison bison bison | reverse complement strand
AATGCTGTACAAGGTAAGTGGTTATGGAGTGATATGGTCAGAAAACACTCTACATACAATATTTTAAAACTGGATAGAGAACATTTAAATATACCATACAGAATTCAAAAGCAGACAGAGAAGAAAGAGAGTTGAGCCTTTTAAAAATTTTAACTTAAAGGAAAATGAGTTTTACTTTATGACTTATTGACTCAAAAGTATCATCTACTCCAACAGCTACAGAACATGACGTAGGGAAAACTACAGGTGCACAGATTAAAAGTGCCAGATACCAGAGTTCAGTACAGGCAAAGCAGCTGAAAATTGTAAAGGGAAAATCCAGACTCTAAAGAGAATCAAAGAAATAGATCAAAATTAAGAGCAAAAAGCTGTCCAAATACCTGGCTGACAGTATGGTGAAAAAATACAGAAAGAGACCAAAGAAAAATAACCTCTTGAAAGGTGAAAACTATACAGAATCCATGTCTAATGCTTTTCCCAGCTAGGCACATTTCCCAATTATGCATAATTTGGCCACAGAAAGCTTTAAGTGTCAGAGTACAAAGCTCAAAAGATGGCAAAGCATCTTAAAAAAGGAATCCATAAAAATTAGCTAGATGAGTTCAATAGGAGACATTTACATGACTTAAAAAGAGAACCAGTGAAC
>NW_011417640.1:0-1075 GCF_000754665.1 Bison bison bison | reverse complement strand
CCCCCAGCCCCTAAGCCCTCTGCAAGGACGCCTGGCTCCTAGGTCCGAGGGAAGGCGAGAGCTGAGCTGAGGCACCAGTCAGGCACCGGTCACGTCTCCCACACTCCCGCAGCCTGCTCCTTCCCGGGCGCGAACGCTAGAAGCCGGGCAGGGCTTGGGGAGGCTCGCCCAGGCCAGAGCAGCCTCTCGGCCGGGGCTCTGTGCTATCGCGCCTGGGCGCAGAGCTGGAGCTCCGCCGGTGTGGAAGCTCACTCGGTCCTTCCCAGTAACAGGCTTGCAAGCACCCGCCGGCAGCCAGCCTCTTCTCTCCCGCGTTCCGGGCATTGGGCTCCAAACCTGGGACCAAAGTACTGCCCGGAGCTCACTGATCATGGGCTGGTTCCCCTGCGCTGCGGCTGTGCTAGGGAGCCCAAACGCACAGGGGAAGCCCGCACAGCACATCCACCTGCCTTTAGGCGGCAGGACAGCTCCAGGGAAGGCCCGGTCTGGCAGGCGCTTTCTGGGCACAAATGGAGCGACACTCTGGCTGTGGAGCTGCCTCCCCAAGCCAGGGGCACCGGGACCCTGATTCCCTCCGTGCGGCGCTTAGTCTGGGCGGGGAAGCACCAGCTTGGGAATGCAGCCTGGGGCGCTTCCTTTCCCTCGGAAAGAGCTCTCCCTGCGGGAGGCTTTGGCAGTGTGCACACCCCCAGCCCCTAAGCCCTCTGCAAGGACGCCTGGCTCCTAGGTCCGAAGGGAAGGCGGGAGCTGAGCTGAGGCACCAGTCAGGCACCACTCACGTCTCCCACACTCCCGCAGCCTGCTCCTTCCCGGGCGCGAACGCTAGAAGCTGGGCAGGGCTTGGGGAGGCTCGCCCAGGCCAGAGCAGCCTCTCGGCCGGGGCTCTGTGCTATCGCGCCTGGGCGCAGAGCTGGAGCTCCGCCGGTGTGGAAGCTCACTCGGTCCTTCCCAGTAACAGGCTTGCAAGCACCCGCCGGCAGCCAGCCTCTTCTCTCCCGCGTTCCGGGCATTGGGCTCCAAACCTGGGACCAAAGTACTGCCCGGAGCTCACTGATCATGGGCGGGTTCCCCGGCG
>NW_011417639.1:0-708 GCF_000754665.1 Bison bison bison | reverse complement strand
CTCTATGCCCCTCCAACAGCTGCCACTTGATCACATGCTCAGCATATCGTGTAAGTAGTTCAAAGCCAACCAGAATGTGAAGTCCAGCCCACCCTGAAAACTACTTTGACAAACCTTAAATTCACAGGGATTCTTATTCTATTTACAGTGTAACAGAGCAGGATGAGCACAGCCCTTAACAGGTAGCCAATGGTGTGCTTCATTTCAACTCACCCTGCCCCTAGGCAACAGGTGTTGCTCAAACATTGCTTGGTGCCTCAGAGGGCCACATTCACAAGCAGCCAACTGCCAATGAGTGACCCTTAGTTGTCCTGCTTAGCTGATGGTCAGCACCACAGTGGGCCCCTGCCCCACAGGTTACTTACTATCAATGAGGGGGCCATTGCGAATGTGATTAAGTCCAGGGTGGTGTGCTGGTCATCAGGAGGAGGACAGAGATAAGAGGCAGATTCAGGCCTTCTTCTGGAGGCCCTGGAGCTCACGCAGACTTGGGCCAGTGGGTGAGCTGGAGGGCCCAGGGAATACACTGGGGACTAAATGTTGTAGCACTCCATAGCCCTCACTAAGGCCATCAGCTGACTCAAGGATAAGAAAGCTGTTGTACATATACACAATGGAATATTACTCATCCATTAAAAAGAATCCGTTTGAATCAGTTCTAATGAGGTGGATGAACCTGGAGCCTATTATACAGAGTGAAGGAAGTCA
>NW_011417638.1:0-638 GCF_000754665.1 Bison bison bison | reverse complement strand
CCGCCGCTCGAGAACCACCCCGAGACTCCCCCGTCATCGCGGAGATGAGGGCCTTCGTCTCCTGCATGGCCTAGAGGCCAACCTCGCGACCTCTCTCCAAACGCCTCAGGAGGCTTGACTCCCTTTAGTCCACCCAGTGAGCTCCAAGAGATAGCCGTCGCGACTCGAGAGCAGAGCGGGGTTCTTGGCTTCCACTCGAGATGAATGCCTGTCTCCCCGGGTGCGTCTGGAATGCAACCCCGAGATCCCGGTCGCCCCTGGAGAGGAACATTGGCTTCTGGACACAAGCCCAGATGAGGTCTCTTTGCCCTGCAGTCACTCGAGAGCAATCCCCAGCTTTCCTTCGCAACTCGAATGGAAGATTGGACTTCCCTGGGCCAACACAAGAGGCATCCCGAATTCCCCGTCGTAACTCGAGAATCCCGCCGCAACTCGAGAAAAACCACGTGGTTCCCCCGTCATCGCAAGATGAAGCCCTTTCCCGCTACAGCGTCTCAGGAGAAGTCCCACGTTAGGAATTGGAGGTCGAAACGGTACTTGGCACCCTTGATGCGCCCCCACAAAGTTCCCCGGCATCCCGGTCTCCCTGGAGAGGAACACCGAGGTTTTCCGGCACCACTTCCTCTGAGCCCCTTCTA
>NW_011417637.1:0-593 GCF_000754665.1 Bison bison bison | reverse complement strand
CTTCTGGACACAAGCCTAGATGAGTTCATTGCCCCTGCAGTCACTCGAGAGCCAATCCCCCTGCTTTCCTTCGCAATTTCGGAATGGAAGATTGGACTTCCCTGGGCCAACACAAGAGGCATGCTGAATCCCCGTCCTAATTCGAGAATCCTGCTACACCTCGAGAAAGACCACGTGGTTCCCCCGTCATCGCACATGTAGCCCTGTGCCGCTACAGCATCTCAGGAGAAGTCCCACTTTAGGAATTGAGTTCGAAACGGTACTTGTCACCCTTGATGCGACCCACAAAGTGCCCCGACATCCCGGTCTCCCTCGAGAGGAACACCGAAGTTTTCCGGCACCACTTCCTCTGAGCCCCTTCTACCCTCCTGATGTGGACAGGAGGGTCGACTCCTCTGCTTTGTCTGGAAGGGGTTCCCGACCTTCCGGTCACACCTCAGGATGAGGCCGGTCTCACGACGACATTCCAGACGTGGTCTCGTGGGTGGTTCCACATTCCGAAGGACCCCGATTTCCCGGTCCCCTCTTGATAAGAACCCGATGCCCGGACACCTCTTCGACCTCCACCATGTGAATGAAGTCAACAGGAAGGG
>NW_011417636.1:0-587 GCF_000754665.1 Bison bison bison | reverse complement strand
ACTTCTCAGAGCCACCATGAGAAGCCCCCTGAGGTCACCTGCACAAGTCGAGGGAAGCCAGGGTTTCCTGCCTCAACCCGAGAAAGACCTCTAGAGACCTTGTTCAACACGTCTCGAGGCCAGGTTCCCTACCATGACTCGAGAGCAATGACGCGCTCCCCCTCGCCACTCGCATGGAGACCCGACTTCCCTGGCGCCCCACGAGAGGCTCACTGACCTCGCCGTTGCACCTCGTGAGAAACTGCACCCTGGGGCCGCCGCTCGAGAACCACCCCGAGACTCCCCCGTCATCGCGGAGATGAGGGCCTTCGTCTCCTGCATGGCCTAGAGGCCAACCGCGCGACCTCTCTCCAAACGCCTCAGGAGGCTTGACTCCCTTTAGTCCACCCAGTGAGCTCCAAGAGATACCCGTCGTGACTCGAGAGCAGAGCGGGGTTCTTTGCTTCCATTCGAGATGAATGCCTGTCTCCCCGTGTGCGTATGAAATGCAACCCCGAGATCCAGGTCGCCCCTGGAGAGGAACATTGGCTTCTGGACACAAGCCTAGATGAGGTCTATTGGCCTGCAGTCACTCGAGAGCAATCTCC
>NW_011417635.1:0-507 GCF_000754665.1 Bison bison bison | reverse complement strand
ACACCTCGAGAGGCAAGCGGAGTTCCATGCCTCAACCCAAGACGAGGCCTGACTCTCCTGTCCCCAGTCTGCAGGGACCCTGCGATCGGAGTCTGAAATCAGAGGAACCCTGAGGTTCCTGCCTCAGATGGAGATGAGGCCCTCTTCCAATGCACCAAACCCAGTGGAGTCCCCAGAGGCCCCTCCCAACTCCAGTTTCCCTGACTTCTCAGAGCCACCATGAGAAGCTCCTTGAGGTCACCTGCAAAAGTCGAGGGAAGCCAGGGTTTCCTGCCTCAACCCGAGAAAGACCTCGAGAGACCTTCTTCAATACGTCTCGAGGCCAGATTCCCCTACCATGACTCGAGAGCAATGACGCGCTCCCCCTCGACACTTGCATGGAGACCCGACTTCCCTGGCGCCCCACGAGAGGCTCACTGACCTCGCTGTCGTACCTCGTGAGAAACCGCACCCTGGGGCCTCCGCTCGAGAACCACCCCGAGACTCCCCCGTCATCGCGGAGATGAG
>NW_011417634.1:0-519 GCF_000754665.1 Bison bison bison | reverse complement strand
GGGCTCCCTAGCACAGCCGCAGTGCTGAGGAACCAGCCCATGATCAGTGAGCTCGGGCAGTACTTTGGTCCCAGGTTTGGAGCCCAATGCCCAGAACGCGGGAGAGAAGAGGCTGGCTGCCGGCGGTGCTTGCAAGCCTGTTACTGGGAAGGACCGAGTGAGCTTCCACACCGGCGGAGCTGCAGCTCTGCGCCCAGGCGCGATAGCACAGAGCCCCGGCCGAGAGGCTGCTCTGGCCTGGGCGAGCCTCCCCAAGCCCTGCCCAGCTTCTAGCGTTCGCGCCCGGGAAGGAGCAGGCTGCGGGAGTGTGGGAGACGTGACTGGTGCCTGACTGGTGCCTCAGCTCAGCTCTCGCCTTCCCTTCGGACGTAGGAGCCAGGCGTCCTTTGCAGAGGGCTTAGGGGCTGGGGGTAGTGCACACTGCCCAAGCCTCCCGCAGGGAGAAGCTCTTTCCGAGGGAAAGGAAGCGCCCCAGGCTGCATTCCCAAGCTGGTGCTTCCCCGCCCAGACTGAGCGCCG
>NW_011417633.1:0-553 GCF_000754665.1 Bison bison bison | reverse complement strand
CTCATCTCACGCTAGTACAGTAATGCTCAAAATTCTCCAAGCCACGCTTCAGTAATATGGAAACCATGAACCTCCTGATGTTCAAGCTGGTTTTAGAAAAGGCAGAGGAAACAGAGACCAAACTGCCAACATCTGCTGGATCATGGAAAAAGCAAGTAGAATTTCAGAAAAACCTCTATTTCTGCTTTATTGACTATGCCAAAGTCCTTTGTCTGTGTGGATCACAATAAACAGTGGAAAATTCTGAGAGAGATGGGAGTTACCCGACCACCTGATCTGCCTCTTAGAGAAATTTGTAATGCAGGTTAGAAAGCAACAGTTTAGATCTGGACATGGAACAACAGACTGGTTCCAAATGGAAAAGGGTACATCAAGGCTGTATATTGTCACCCTGTTTATTTAACTTCTATGCAGTGTACATCATGAGAAATGCTGGACTGGAAGAAATACAAGCTGGAATCAAGATTGCTGGGAGAAATATCAATAACTTCAGATATGCAGATTATACGACCCTTATGGCAGAAAGTGAAGAGGAACTCAAAAGCCTCTTGAT
>NW_011417632.1:0-507 GCF_000754665.1 Bison bison bison | reverse complement strand
AGAAACTGTCTCAAGCAGGATACACTGTTGTTGTATAATCCCTAGTACAGAGTTTAAACTGAGTTGTGTAATCATCAATTCTGGGTTTAAAGAAAAAAATAAAAGACCATTTTATGTGACTAAGACTAAGGAATATAGAGAAAAAGAAAAAGAAAAAGGTGTGTCCTTTCCTTCTCCTTGAGAACCCCAGACCACAATCCCCTCCTCAGCGAACCCCAGACTTCTTATTAACCTGCCTAGGAATTGACTCTCTCATCCTCTGATAATCTGCATTCTGAAATTTTAATGTAAACAGAAAGAGAAAGGAATATCCTAGGATTTTTCCAAAAGTTTACCATCCTCCATTGTAATGGTATTTCTCAATCACTTTTCTGTTTTCAGATTGGATGAAATTGGGGACTATATCTCTTTACTGTGTGTGGCGGGCTTCATATGACTATGGCTACAGACACAGTTCTAGTTATGTGGATGCTTTGCCTGCATGCATCTCATCACTTTCTGAGTAAC
>NW_011417631.1:0-950 GCF_000754665.1 Bison bison bison | reverse complement strand
ACAAGTGGCCTCTCTCCCCGGGGACACCTCGAGAGGCAAGCGGAGTTCCACGCCTCAACCCAAGACGAGGCCTGACTCTCCTTTCCCCAGTCTGCAGGGACCCTGCGATCGGAGTCTGAAATCAGAGGAACCCTGAGGTTCCTGCCTCAGCTGGAGATGAGGCCCTCTTCCAATGCACCAAACCCCGTGGAGTCCCGAGATGCCCCTCCCACCTCCAGTTTCCCTGACTTCTCAGAGCCACCATGAGAAGCCCCCTGAGGTCACCTGCACAAGTCGAGGGAAGCCAGGGTTTCCTGCCTCCACCCGAGAAAGACCTCGAGAGACCTTCTTCAACACGTCTCGAGGCCAGATTCCCCTCCCATGACTCGAGAGCAATGACGCGCTCCCCCTCGCCACTCACATGGATACCCGACTTCCCTGGCGCCCCACGAGAGGCTCACTGACCTCGCCGTCGTACCTCGTGAGAAACCGCACCCTGGGGCCGCCGCTCGAGAACCACCCCGAGACTCCCCCGTCATCGCGGAGATGAGGGCCTTCGTCTCCTGCATGGCCTAGAGGCCAGACTCGCGACCTCTCTCCAAACGCCTCAGGAGGCTTGACTCCCTTTAGTCCACCCAGTGAGCTCCAAGAGATACCCGTCGCGACTCGAGAGGAGAGCGGGGTTCTTTGCTTCCACTCGAGATGAATGCCTGTCTCCCCGGGTGCGTCTGGAATGCAACCCCGAGATCCCGGTCGCCCCTGGAGAGGGACATTGGCTTCTGGACACAACCTAGATGAGGTCTATCGGCCCTGCAGTCACTCGAGAGCAATCCCCAGCTTTCCTCCGCAACTCGAATGGAAGATTGGACTTCCCTGGGCCAACACAAGAGGCATCCTGAATTCCCCGTCGTAACTCGAGAATCCCGCCGCAACTCGAGAAAAACCACGTGGTTCCCCCGTCATCGCAAGAT
>NW_011417630.1:0-533 GCF_000754665.1 Bison bison bison | reverse complement strand
ATTTCCCAGGTAAGAATACTGGAGTGGGTTGCCATTTCCTTCTCCAGAGGGTTTTCCCAACCCAGGGATCGAACCTGAATGTCCTGCAGCTCCTGTATTGACAGGAGGAGTCTTTACCGCTGAGCCACCAGGGAAGCCCCAGGATGACAGCAGATCTTTCCAAATCTCTCTGGGGGATGATGGTGAATGTGCACTGCATGGGAATCTATATCCAGGTGGGATACAGGGTCTTCCCTGTCTCTTGGAATTGTCTATTTCCTAAAGCCCCCAATTCCTGGAGCCACTGCAATATGAAATGGCCAACCTAGATCAAGCCCTGGCCAGCATCCCTCCGGCCCATTGTTCTGAAACCAACGATAGGCTTAAGGGACCGTTTCTGGAAGGAAAAGGACACCCTTGTTGGTTATAATGCTGCAAGATGGGAGGCAACAAGCATTGTGAGTAGCCATTTTTTGAGGGGCTGGGAAATGGCAAGATGAATGAGACACGTCTGTCACTATGGAGAGGGGCTGTCCCAAGACTGCATGTGTTAT
>NW_011417629.1:0-681 GCF_000754665.1 Bison bison bison | reverse complement strand
AAAAAAAGATGGAATGATTTCATATTTTGTGGTTCAAAATACCCATTAAAAAGACATCATTAGGACTTCCCTGATGGTCCAGTGGTTAAATATCTGCCTGCCAATGCAGGGGACATTGGCTCAATCCTTTGTGCCAAGAGATTCCACATGCCTAGGTGCAACTGAGCACAAGCGCTACAAGAACTTAAGCCTGCATGCCCTAGAGCCCTGCTCCCCAACAAGAGAAGCCACCATAATGAGAAGCCTGCTCACTGCAGCCAGAGAGTGGCCCCTGCTTGCCAAAAACTAAAGAAAGCCCATGCACAGCAATGAAAACCCAGCACAGTACAAAAATAAAATAAATGAATTTTAAAAAGACATTATTAAAGGATCAATCACTAAATATTGCCAGTCTTTTCCATTTTATCAACTGAGTATAAAGAGACAGATTTTGTACCTGAAAGGGTAACTTTATTTATAACTTGGGCAAACTTGCCTTTTTCTCAGTTTCTCCATGTGAGACAATTCATCTTAGAGAATAAATAATTTTTTAAAGGCAAGAAATAAGAAAAGAATGGAACTATAAAGTGAAATCATTTTTGGAATATGAAAGGCGATGACAAAACTGACAAAGGAAAAATAGGAAAACGGACAACCTCCCTCCAAATATTTCAGCATGACTAGTATTAGAACTTGTGAAAT
>NW_011417628.1:0-577 GCF_000754665.1 Bison bison bison | reverse complement strand
ACGTCTGGAATGTCTTCGTGAGACCGGCCTCATCCTGAGGTTCGCCCGGAAGGTCGGGAACCCTCCAGACAAAGCAGGGGAGTCGACCCTCCTGTCCAGATCAGGAGGGGGAGAAAGGGCTCAGAGGAGGGGGGTGCCGGAAAACCTCAGTGTTCCTCTCGAGGGGAGACCGGGATTTTCGGGGGAACTTTGTGGGTCGCATCAAGGGTGCCAAGTGCCCTTTCGACCTCCAATTCCTAACGTGGGACTTCTCCTGAGACGCTGTAGCGGGAAAGGGCTTCATCTTGCGATGACGGGGCAGCCACGTGGTTTTTCTCGAGTTACGGCGGGATTCTCGAGTTACGACGGGGAATTCAGGATGCCTCTTGTGTTGGCCCAGGCAAGTCCGATCTTCCATTCGAGTTGCGAAGGAAAGCTGGGGATTGCTCTCGAGTGACTGCAGGGCCAAGAGACCTCATCTAGGCTTGTGTCCAGAAGCCAATGTTCCTCTCCAGGGGCGACAGGGATCTCGGGGTTGCATTCCAGACGCACCCGGGGAGACAGGCATTCATCTCGAGTGGAAGCAAAGAACCCCGCT
>NW_011417627.1:0-506 GCF_000754665.1 Bison bison bison | reverse complement strand
CCACGGGGTTTGGTGCATTGGAAGAGGGCCTCATCTCCAGTTGAGGCAGGAACCTCAGGGTTCCTCTGATTTCAGACTCCGATCGCAGGGTCCCTGCAGACTGGGGACACGGAGAGTCAGGCCTCGTCTTGGGTTGAGGCATGGAACTCCGCGTTGCCTCTCGGAGGTGTCCCCGGGGAGAGAGGCCACTTGTCGAGCGGTATTTGGAACCTGGGGTCTTTTCCGGACGATGCACGGGCGAGTCACTGCCCCTTCGTGTTGACTTCATTCACAGGGTGGAGTTCGGAGAGGTAGTCCGGGCATCGGGTTCTTACCAAGAGGGGACCGGGAAATCGGGGTGCTTCGCAATGTGGAAGCACCCACGAGGCCACGTCTGGAATGTCGTCGTGAGACCGGCCTCATCCTGAGGTGCGACCGGAAGGTCGGGAACCCCTTCCAGACCAAGCAGGGGAGTCGACCCTCCTGTGGAGATCAGGAGGGTAGAAGGGTCTCAGAGGAAGTGGTGC
>NW_011417626.1:0-900 GCF_000754665.1 Bison bison bison | reverse complement strand
CTCTCCCCGGGGACACCTCGAGAGGCAAGCGGAGTTCCATGCCTCAACCCAAGACGAGGCCTGACTCTCCTGTCCCCAGTCTGCAGGGACCCTGCGATCGAGTCTGAAATCAGAGGAACCCTGAGGTTCCTGCCTCAACTGGAGATGAGGCCCTCTTCCAATGCACCAAAACCCGTGGAGTCCCGAGAGGCCCCACCCCCACCTCCAGTTTCCCTGACTTCTCAGAGCCACCATGAGAAGCCCCCTGAGGTCACCTGCACAAGTCGAGGGAAGCCAGGCTTTCCTGCCTCAACCCGAGAAAGGCCTCGAGAGACCTTCTTCAACACGTCTCGAGGCTAGGGTCCCCTACCATGACTCGAGAGCAATGACGCGCTCCCCCTCGCCACTCGCATGGAGACCCGACTTCCCTGGCGCCCTACGAAAGTCTCACTGACCTCGCCGTCGTACCTCGTGAGAAACCGCACCCTGGGGCCGCCGCTCGAGAACCACCCGGAGACTCCCCCGTCATCGCGGAGATGAGGGCCTTCGTCTCCTGCATGGCCTAGAGGCCAACCTCGGGACCTCTCTCCAAACGCCTCAGCAGGCTTGACTCCCTTTAGTCCACCCAGTGAGCTCCAAGAGATACCCGTCGCGACTCGAGAGCAGAGCGGGGTTCTTTGCTTCCACTCGAGATGAATGCCTGTCTCCCCGGGTGCGTCTGGAATGCAACCCTGAGATCCCGGTCGGCCCTGGAGAGGAACATTGGCTTCTGGACACAAGCCCAGATGAGGTCTGTTGGCCCTGCAGTCACTCGAGAGCAATCCCCAGCTTTCCTTCGCAACTCGAATGGAAGATTGGACTTCCCTGGGCCAACACAAGAGGCATCCCGAATTCCCCGTCGTAACTCGAGAATCCGGCCGC
>NW_011417625.1:0-566 GCF_000754665.1 Bison bison bison | reverse complement strand
GAGAGGCTCACTGACCTCGCCATCGTACCTCGTGAGAAACCGCACCCTGGGGCCGCCGCTCGAGAACCACCCCTAGACTCCCCCTTCATCGCGGAGATGAGGCCCTTCGTCTCCTGCATGGCCTAGAGGCCAACCTAGCGACCTCTCTCCAAACGCCTCAGGAGGCTTGACTCCCTTTAGTCCACCCAGTGAGCTCCAAGAGATACCCGTCGCGACTCGAGAGCAGAGCGGGGTCCTTTGCTTCCACTCGAGATGAATGCCTGTCTCCCAGCGTGCGTCTGGAATGCAACCCCGAGATCCCGGTCGGCCCTGGAGAGGAATATTGGCTTCTGGACACAAGCCTAGATGAGGTCTATTGGCCCTGCAGTCACTCGAGAGCAATCCCCAGCTTGCCTTCGCAACTCGAATGGAAGATTGGACTTCCCTGGGCCAACACAAGAGGCATCCTGAATTCCCCGTCGGAACTCGAGAATCCCGCCGCAACTCGGGAAAAGCCACGTGGTTCCTCCGTCATCGCAAGATGAAGCCCTTTCCCGCGACAGCGTCTCAGGAGAAGTCCCACGTTA
>NW_011417624.1:0-516 GCF_000754665.1 Bison bison bison | reverse complement strand
CGATTTCATTCCACATACCTCTTTTAATACTAAGTCATACATTTCCCTTCAGCAACCAAGAACTGACTTTTATATTGGCATTCGACAGATTGCTGAACATACCTATCAGAGATAGTAGTGGCCCCCCCCCTCCCCCGCATGCACGCCCACACGCACACACACACACACACACACACACACCAAGATCAGAACAAAATAAAAGAAAAAAATTGCTTTCTTACGTTTCACATGTCAGGATGGTGCCAGACACTATTATTGGATAGTCAAAAATCTCTTTTGTTTCTGTGTAAAAGGGAGGTCCTTTCAAGGCGTGAATGTTTCAGAACTTTAATTTATTTGGAAATGACCCAGCTCTTCAGTACACTGTTGTCACTTAGTTTAGCACAGGATAGAAACTCGGGTAACCAAAACACCTGGAGAAACGATTGTAAGCTCAGTTCCGTTCAGTTGCTCAGTCGTGTCTGACTCTATGGGACCCCGTGGCCTGCAGGACGCCGCGCTTCCGTGTCCATCACC
>NW_011417623.1:0-546 GCF_000754665.1 Bison bison bison | reverse complement strand
TGAGGCCGGTCTCACGACGACATTCCAGACGTGGCCTCGTGGGTGGTTCCACATTCCGAAGGACCCCCGATTTCCCGGTCCCTCTTGATAAGAACCCGATGCCCGGACACCTTTTCGAACTCCACCCTGTAAATGAAGTCAACACGAAGGGGTAGTGACTCGCCCGTGCATCGTCGGGAAAAAACCCCCAGGTTCCAAATACCGCTCGACAAGTGGCCTGTCTCCTCGGGAACACCTCGAGAGGCAAGCGGAGTTCCATGCCTCAACACAAGACGAGGCCTGACTCTCCTTTCCCAAGTCTGCTGGGACCCTGGGATCGGAGTCTGAAATCAGAGGAACCCTGAGGTTCCTGCCTCAACTGGAGATGAGGCCCTCTTCCAATGCACCAAACCCAGTGGAGTGCCGAGAGGCCCCTCCCACCTCCAGTTTCCCTGACTTCTCAGAGCCACCATGAGAAGCCCCCTGAGGTCACCTGCACAAGTCGAGGGACCCCAGGGTGTCCTGCCTTAACCCGAGAAAGACCTCGAGAGACCTTCTTCAACACGT
>NW_011417622.1:0-588 GCF_000754665.1 Bison bison bison | reverse complement strand
GAACTGGAGGAATCAACCTACCTGACTTCAGGCTCTACTACAAAGCCACAGTTATCAAGACAGTAATGGTACTGGCACAAAAGACAGAAATATAGAATCAAATGGAACAAAATAGAAAGCCCAGAGATAAATCCACGCACATATGGACACCTTATCTTTGACAAAGGAGGCAAGAATATACAATGGATTAAAGACAATCTCTTTAACAAGTGGTGCTGGGAAAACTGGTCAACCACTTGTAAAAGAATGAAACTAGACCACTTTCTAACACCATACACAAAAATAAACTCAAAATGGATTAAAGATCTAAACGTAAGACCAGAAACTATAAAACTCCTAGAGGTAGAACATAGGCAAAACACTCTCCGACATAAATTACAGCAGGATCCTCTTATGACCCACCTCCCAGAATATTGGAAATAAAAGCAAAAATAAACAAATGGGACCTAATTAACCTTAAAAGCTTCTGCACATCAAAGCAAACTATTAGCAAGGTGAAAAGGACAGCCTTCAGAATGGGAGAAAATAATAGCAAATGAAGCAACCGACAAACAACTAATCTCAAAAATATACAAGCAACTCCTACAG
>NW_011417621.1:0-639 GCF_000754665.1 Bison bison bison | reverse complement strand
CTTAAAGCTTCACATGCAGCTGTTTGAGATAAAACCATCTAAAGGTCACTAGAAAATAATAAACTTGCTACACACTAAATGTTTATGTCCTCCCAAGTTTATCTGCTGAAGCTCTAATTCCCAGTGCAATGGTATTAGGAGGTGGGGCCTTTGGGAGGTGATCAGGTCATGAGTGTGGAGCTCCCAGGAATGGGGTTAGTTACTGAAGAGGCCTGGGAGAGGTGATCTTTCTCTGCTTTCTGCAATAGGAGGGAAGATGCAGCAAGAAGCAGCCACCTGCAAACCAGAAAGAAACCCTCACCAGACATGGTATCTGCTGAAGCCTTGATCTTGACCTTCCCAGCTTCCTGAACCATGAGAATAAATTTCTGTTTTTAAGCTATCAAGCCTACAGTCTTCTGCTTAGCAGTCTGAAGTCACTGAGGCAAATTCCTGTGAATTATTTTGCTAGATACATGGTTGAACATTGTCAAGTTAATTCTACTTCATTAGAAACCTGCACATATTAAAGTAGCCTTTCCATTTCTGATGGGATGCTGGACTTGATAAATGAAAACCAAAATAAAATATCACTGCACATCTATTAGAATGGCTAAAATTTAAAAAAGGGCTAGAGAACTTCCCTGGTGTTCCAGTGGC
>NW_011417620.1:0-510 GCF_000754665.1 Bison bison bison | reverse complement strand
TGCGATCGGAGTCTGAAATCAGAGGAACCCTGAGGTTCCTGCCTCAGCTGGAGATCGAGGCCCTCTTCCAATGCACCAAACCCCAGGGAGTCCCGAGAGGCCCCTCACACCTCCAGTTTCCCTGACTTCTCAGAGCCACCATGAGAAGCCCCCTGAGGTCACCTGCACAAGTCGAGGGAAGCCAGGGTTTCCTGCCTCAACCCGAGAAAGACCTCGAGAGACCTTCTTCAACACGTCTCGAGGCCAGATTCCCCTCCCATGACTCGAGAGCAATGACGCGCTCCCCCTCGCCACTCGCATGTAGACCCGGCTTCCCTGGCGCCCCACAGGAGGCTCACTGACCTCGCCGTCGAACCTCGTGAGAAATCGCACCCTGGGGCCGCCGCTCGAGAACCACCCCGAGACTCCCCCGTCATCGCGGAGATGAGGGCCTGCGTCTCCTGCATGGCCTAGAGGCCAATCTCGCGACCTCTCTCCAAACGCCTCAGGAGGCTTGACTCCCTTTAGTCC
>NW_011417619.1:0-762 GCF_000754665.1 Bison bison bison | reverse complement strand
CGTCCACTGAAGGATACTGAGTTGTTTCCAGCTTTTTGCTATTGCAAGTAAAGCCGCTCTGAACATTCATGTACAGGTTTTCTGTGTCCAGACGTAAAATTTTCCTTTTCATGTAAATAAATGCCCAGGAGTGTGATTGCTGGGTTGCAGGATAAGCATGTATTTGAATTTTTAAGAAACTACTCAGCTATTTTCCATAGAAGTTCTACCATTTTACATTCTACTAGCAGTGTATGAGAGACGTATGTTCTCAGCATTCTTACCACCGTTTGGTATTTTCACTGTTTTTTATTCAGCTTTTTCTCAGATGATGTGATATCTTACATGATTTCAATTTGCATTTCCCTTATGACTAATAATATTGAACATCTTCATGTGCCATTCATGTATCTTCTTTGATAAAATGTCTGTTCATGTCTATTGTTCATTTTCAGTTGAATTGTCTTTTTTTTTAATTTTATTTTATTTTTAAACTTTACATAATTGTATTAGTTTTGCCAAATATCAAAATGAATCCATCACAGGTATACATGTGCTCCCCATCCTGAACCCTCCTCCCTCCTCCCTCCCCATTACTTTTGAGCTTTGAGAGTTCTTTATAGATTCTAGATACAAATCCTTTGTTGGAAATATAGTTTGTAAATAGTTTATTCTAGTCTGTAGCTTGCTTTTTCAGCCTTTTAACAAAGTCTAGGAGACTAGAAGTCTTAAATTTTAACAAAGTCCAGTTTACCAAGTTTTTTTCCTGTTAGGGACTGCATT
>NW_011417618.1:0-624 GCF_000754665.1 Bison bison bison | reverse complement strand
GGTATGGGAAGGGAGGTGGAAGGGAGGTTCAGGATGGGGAACACGTGTGCACCCGTGGCGGATGCATGTTGATGTATGGCAAAACCAATACAATATTGTAAAGTAAAAAAATAATAATAATAATAAAATAATTTAAAAAAATAACTTACTAAAAAAAGAAAGAATATAGTGGTTGCCAGGGGCTTATGAGATGGCAAAATGGGAGGTGTTGTTTAATGGGTATACAGTTTGTTTTGCAAGATGAAAAAATTATAAGATTGATTATACAACAGTATGAATATACTTAACACGATTAAACTGTATGCTTAAAATGGTAAAGGTGGTAAACTTCACAGTTTGTGTATTTTACTATGATTAAACTTTTAATATTAGCCTCTTGATTCTTGATGGGGAAAAGAGTCTACCTAGAAAATAATTTAAACATACTATTAACTCAAGGTTAGAAAAAAATATGAAGGCATTCTTTAAAATTTCATGGCCTCATTAAAATAAAAAACACATCTATGGAGACACTTATGTTTTCTACTTACATTCCAAATGTAAAATCTACTAAAGCTTATCAGAACTTCAGTAGATCCAAAAGACATTTGAACACATCTGCAAGCAAAACTGTGCACCTGCAAT
>NW_011417617.1:0-524 GCF_000754665.1 Bison bison bison | reverse complement strand
AGAAGGCTTTCTCACCGACGGGCTCGCCGCCCCTCACCCGGACTCGTCTCTCTCCTTCGGGCCCACGGAGGCGCTCCACGAGCCACCAGTCCTCAAGCTGGGGTGGAGGGGGTCTGCGGGTACAGGTAGGCGGAGCACCAACACAGGAGCGTCTGCGCGGCCGGGGGCCAGCGCAGAGCCCGCGTCCCGTCCCCCTGCAAGGCCTCACCCGTCAGCCTCGACGACGAGGGGAACAGGCACGCCTCTCCTACCGCCTCGACCCCCCCCAAAACGAGAGCCCACTCACGGGACACACACACACACCACCGCGGTGGGGACCCGAGGAGGACACCGGGGTTAAGGGAAACGACACCACCGCTCGGCCTCAGGCACCTGAGCGACGACCTGGAGCGCTCCAGGGGCACCACCGAGGGTCCAACGAGGCACGCTCGCGCACCCGCGCGGGGGGGCGCAGCGCGGCAGCGGTACAGCCCTCCCCACCGCGGGGAGGGCCGCTCGCGGAGCACACGCCGGGAAGGCGAAGC
>NW_011417616.1:0-567 GCF_000754665.1 Bison bison bison | reverse complement strand
TCCATGCTTATTGCCTGCTGATTGCTGGTCGTGTCTGCTCAGCTCTTTGAGTATTGCCTCCTGAGGTCCCTGTTCGGTCGCCACCTGCCGGGGACCAGCCCCAACTGATCCAGGGTATTCGAAGGAGAGATGGCCTAGGCGACTATTTATATGCTAATCAGAGATGTCAAGAATAATAGTATGAGGAGAGCTCAGTAGGAAAATTCGGTGGAGAAAAGAGACTGAGTAGCTTGGTTTTACACGGACGACCAATCAAACTTCAAGACAAGAAGTTTGCACCACTTACGTAGGCCGCAGGCGCCCTCTCGAATAGCGAAAGTTGCCTCACCCTAGACAACTTCTCGAGTGGGTCTTAGCAGCCCAGGCCTAATTAGGAAGCGTGGTGGGTTCCGCGCTCCAGATGGAGACTCAGCTGGAAGTTAAAGGGAAGAATGACAAGGAACTTTAGGAATTGGAGCTGTAAGTTAACTCTTTGACAGAGAGAGCGAGATGGTGGTGGGGGACAGCCCCCAGTGAAATCAGAGGTGAGAGCACAAAGCAATACAGTAGGCAGACTCCGGTTTTTTT
>NW_011417615.1:0-676 GCF_000754665.1 Bison bison bison | reverse complement strand
TGAAGCCCTTTCCCGCTACAGCGTCTCAGGAGAAGTGCCACGTTATGAATTGGAGGTCGAAAGGCACTTGCCACCCTTGATGCGACCCACAGAGTTCCGCGAAATCCCGGTCTCCCTCGAGAGGAACACTGAGGTTTTCCGGCACCCCCTCCTCTGAGCCCTTTCTCCCCTCCTGATCTGGACAGGAGGGTCGACTCCCCTGCTTTGTCTGGAAGTGGTTCCCGACCTTCCGGTAGCACCTCAGGATGAGGCCGGTCTCACGAAGACATTCCAGACGTGACCTCGTGGGTCGTTCCACATTCCGTAGGACCCCGATTTCCCGGTCCCCTCTTGATAAGAACCCGATGCCCGGACACCTCTCCGAACTCCACCCTGTGAATGAAGTCAACACGAAGGGGCAGGTTTTCCGTGCATCGTTCGGAAAAAACCCCAGGTTCCAAATGCAGCTCGACAAGCGGCCTCTCTACCTGGGGACATCTCGAGATGCAAGCGGAGTTCCATGCCTCAACCCAAGACGAGGCCTGACTCTCCTGTCCCCAGTCTGCAGAGACCCGGCGATCGGAGTCTGAAATCAGAGGGACCCTGCGGTTCCTGCCTCAACTGGAGATGAGGCCCTTTCCAATGCACCAAACCCAGTGGAGTCCCGAGAGGCCCCTCCCACCTCCAGTTTCCCTGG
>NW_011417614.1:0-503 GCF_000754665.1 Bison bison bison | reverse complement strand
AAAATTAGGAAAAGAAAGAAGTAAAACTACTCACTATTTGCAGATGACATGATCCTCTACATAGAAAACCCTAAAGAATCCAACCAGAAAATTACTAGAAATAATCAATGACTACAGTAAAGTTGCAGGATATAAAATCAACACACAGAAATCCCTTGCATTCCTATACACTAATAATGAGAAAACAGAAAGAGAAATTAAGGAAACAATTCCATTCACCATTGCAACGGAAAGAATAAAATACTTAGGAATATATCTACCTAAAGAAACTAAAGACCTATATATAGAAAACTATAAAACACTGGTGAAAGAAATCAAAGAGGACACTAATAGATGGAGAAATATACCATGTTCATGGATTGGAAGAATCAATATAGTGAAAATGAGTATACTACCCAAAGCAATTTATAGATTCAACGCAATCCCTATCAAGCTACCAACAGTATTCTTCACAGAGCTAGAACAAATAATTTCACAATTTGTATGGAAATACAAAAAACCTC
>NW_011417613.1:0-514 GCF_000754665.1 Bison bison bison | reverse complement strand
CTTCTCCCATCCTGAAACTGCCACCTGGAAGAAAGAACGACGTCGTTTTCCTTCAGAAAATGCGATTTCATGCCACATACCTTCTTTTAATTACCAAGTCATACATTTCCCTTCAGCAACCAAGAACTGACTTTTATATTGGCATTCGACAGATTGGTGAACATACCTATCAGTGATAGTAGCGCACCCCCTCCCCCGCCACGCGCACACACACACACACACACACACACACACACCCAAGATCAGAACCAAACCAAACAAAAAAAATTGCTTTCTTACGTTTCACATGTCAGGATGGTGCCAGACACTATTATTGGATAGTCAAAAATCTCTTTTGTTTCTGTGTAAAAGGGAGGTCCTTTCAAGGCGTGAATGTTTCAGAACTTTAATTTATTTGGAAATGACCCAGCTCTTCAGTACACTGTCGTCACTTAGTTTAGCACAGGATAGAAACTCGGGTAACCCAAACACCTGGAGAAACGATTGGATGTTCAGTTCAGTTCAGTGGCTCAGC
>NW_011417611.1:0-641 GCF_000754665.1 Bison bison bison | reverse complement strand
TTTTTTTGAAAAGTCTATTTTTTAATTGCCCAAAATGAAAGTCTTGTTTATTTGTATGTAAAATTCGTAAGGGTTTTTATGTGGTTGTAGCCTAAGGGAAGAGATACTGCTACGTTGAGAAGCCATTAAAGGTTTAATTTTTTTTCCTTAAGAGATTAGGGAAGCTTTGCTCAGTAAATTGGTTTGCTTAAATTGTTTGTGAAAATTTAAAAATTCCCCAAGTTCCTCCAAGCAGAATCAGTTAGTTTCTATCCTTGTTTCAACTGCTCTTTCTTTGTGCATGTTTCTCTTACAGGATAGTACTTCGTATTCAGTGTGGTAACTATCTGTTTCTGTCCTGGGCCATAGACTAGACTCCCAGAAAGTGGGTTAAGACCATTGTACCCTTAGCAGCTAGCACATAACAGTATTTAATACATATTTACTGATTTAGTGAGTGATTGTAAGTAGAGTAAGAAGACATTTTACTTTTATATAATAGATGGCTCATTACAAGATTAGTGTTCAGTGTTTTGTGTGAATCCTGGCAACCCACTCCAGTACTCTTGCCTGGAGAATCCCCATGGTCAGAGGAGCCTGGTGAGCTACAGGCCATGGGGCTGAAAAGAGTTGGACACGACTCAGCAACTAAGCACAGCACA
>NW_011417610.1:0-518 GCF_000754665.1 Bison bison bison | reverse complement strand
GCGAGTGGGCAGGGGGAGCGCGTCATTGCTCTCGAGTCATGGGAGGGGAACCTGGCCTCGAGACGTGTGGAAGAAGGTCTCTCGAGGTCTTTCTCGGGTTGAGGCAGGAAACCCTGGCTGCCCTCGACTTGTGCAGGTGACCTCAGGGGGCTTCTCATGGTGGCTCTGAGAAGTCAGGGAACCTGGAGTGGGGGGGGCCTCTCGGGACTCCACGGGGTTTGGTGCATTGGAAGAGGGCCTCATCTCCAGTTGAGGCAGGAACCTCAGGGTTCCTGTGATTTCAGACTCCGATCGCAGGGTCCCTGCAGACTGGGGACAGGAGAGTCAGGCCTCGTCTTGGGTTGAGGCATGGAACTCCGCTTGCCTCTCGAGGTGTCCCCGGGGAGAGAGGCCACTTGTCGAGCGGTATTTGGAACCTGGGGGTCTTTTCCGGACGATGCACGGGCGAGTCACTGCCCCTTCGTGTTGACTTCATTCACAGGGTGGAGTTCGGAGAGGTGTCCGGGCATCGGGTTCTT
>NW_011417609.1:0-502 GCF_000754665.1 Bison bison bison | reverse complement strand
GAAGTCTTCAGTCTGCAGTCTCAGTCTTAACCCAGTCCTCACTCCCAGTGTATGAGTAAGTATGGACTGGCTTGTCTGGGCCCTAAACTGAAAGGACGCCACCTCCCTCCCTCCTCACACACTGGACCTTTCCCTTTCTCCCCTCTGCATCATCAAAAAAAACATGCGCACTACATCTTTTTACTGCTTGTTGATACTTTAATCATCAGCATCTGAGTAGTTTGGTCTGTCTAGAGGGGACCTGTGTTGTATGTTTGATCCCTCTACAAACGACTACTCTGCCTTTGCTTTTCCTGGAGTTACAGCAGATGGCTCAGCATCTTGGGCTCCAGGGGGGCACAGGGGCTTACTTGGAGAATTGTCAGGAGAAGTGTTGGAAGACTCCTCCAGGGTTTCTTCGTCCTCCATTGGCCCATTTTCCTTCTTCTTTCTATTCTGCAGGTGGTAGTAGAAGACCAGTATGGTCGACTTCCGATTCTTATTTCTGTTCGGATTCTGCTCT
>NW_011417608.1:0-530 GCF_000754665.1 Bison bison bison | reverse complement strand
CGTTAGTATACTGTATTTATGTTTTTCCTTCTGGCTTACTTCACTCTGTATAATAGTCCCCAGTTTCATCCATCTCATTAGAACTGAATTCAAATGTATCTTTTTAATGGCTGAGTAATACTCCATTGTGTATATGTACCACAGCTTTCTTATCCATTCATCTGCTGATGGACATCTAGGTTGCTTCCATGTCCTGGCTATTATAAACAGTGCTGCGATGAACATTGGGGTACACGTGTCTCTTTCCCTTCTGGTTTCCTCAGTGTGTATGCCCAGAAGTGGGATTGCTGGATCATAAGGCAGTTCTATTTCCAGATTTTTAAGGAATCTCCACACTGTTCTCCATAGTGGCTGTACTAGTTTGCATTCCCACCAACAGTGTAAGAGGGTTCCCTTTTCTCCACACCCTCTCCAGCATTTATTGCTTGTAGAATTATTATAGAAGTGAAAGTCATATAGAAGTAGGGAAGGGAAAATGGAGTTGCTGGGGGCTCTGATTCAATTTATTTTTTGAAATTCATCTCCCTTGT
>NW_011417607.1:0-570 GCF_000754665.1 Bison bison bison | reverse complement strand
AAAAAGAAAAAAAAAGTTTGTAATAATAAAAAAAAGATGGACAATACAAATATTAATGAGGATGTAGGGGAATTGGAACCCTCATATATAGATCATGGGAATGTAAATTGTATAGTCACTTTGGAACACAATTTGTCAGTTCCTTAAAAAGTTAAATGGGGACTTCCCTGGTGGTCCAATGGCTAAGACTCTGCACTCCCCATGCAGAGGGCCTGGGTTCAATCCTCGATCAGGGAACTAGATCCCACATGCTGCATTTATATGAGTTTATATGACACAACTAAGACCTGGTGCAGCCAAATAAATATATATATTTTTAAGTTAAACAGAGTTATCAGGTGTGTGTGTGTTCAGTCGCTCAGTCATGTCCTACCTTTGCAATCCCATGAACTGTAGCCTGTCAGGCTTCTTTGACATGGAATTTCCCAGGCAAGAATACTGAAGTGGGTTGCCATTTCGTTCTCCAGGGGGTCTTCCCAACCCAGGGATTGAACCCACGTCTCCAACACCTTGTGCATTGGCAGGCAGGTTCTCTACCTCTGAGCCACCTGAGAAGCCTAGAGTTATCAT
>NW_011417606.1:0-525 GCF_000754665.1 Bison bison bison | reverse complement strand
CGTCATCGCGGAGATGAGGGCCTTCGTCTCCTGCATGGCCTAGAGGCCAACCTCGCGACCTCTCTCCAAACGCCTCAGGAGGCTTGACTCCCTTTAGTCCACCCAGTGAGCTCCAAGAGATAGCCGTCGCGACTCGAGAGCAGAGCGGTGTCTTTGCTTCCACTCGCGATGAATGCCTGTCTCCCCGGGTGCGTCTGGAATGCAACCCCGAGATCCCGGTGCCCCTGGAGAGGAACATTGGCTTCTGGACACAAGCCCAGATGAGGTCTATTGGCCCTGAAGTCACTCGAGAGCAATCCCCAGCTTTCCTTCGCAATTCGAATGGAAGATTGGACTTCCCTGGGCCAACACAAGAGGCATCCCGAATTCCCCGTCGTAACTCGAGAATCCCGCCGCAACTCGAGAAAAACCACGTGGTTCCCCCGTCATCGCAAGATGAAGCCCTTTCCCGCTACAGCGTCTCAGGAGAAGTCCCACGTTAGGAATTGGAGGTCGAAACGGTACTTGGCACCCTTGATGCGCCCC
>NW_011417605.1:0-545 GCF_000754665.1 Bison bison bison | reverse complement strand
CTCCCGCAGCCTGCTCCTTCCCGGGCGCGAACGCTAGAAGCTGGGCAGGGGCTTGGGGAGGCTCGCCCAGGCCAGAGTCAGCCTCTCGCCGGGGCTCTGTGCTATCGCGCCTGGGCGCAGAGCTGGAGCTCCGCCGGTGTGGAAGTTCACTCGGTCCTTCCCAGTAACAGGCTTGCAAGCACCCGCCGGCAGCCAGCCTCTTCTCTCCCGCGTTCCGGGCATTGGGCTCCAAACCTGGGACCAGAGTACTGCCCGGAAGCTCACTGATCATGGGCTGGTTCCCCTGCGCTGCGGCTGTGCTGGGGAGCCCAAACGTCACAGGGGAAGCCCGCACAGCACATCCACCTGCCTCTTGGACGGGAGGACTAGCTCCAGGGAAGGCCCGGTCTTGGCAGGCGCTTTTCTGGGCACAAACGGAGCAACACTCTGGCTGTGGAGCCGCCTCCCCAAGCCTAGGGGCACCGGGACCCTGATTTCCCTTACGTTGCGGCGCTTAGTCTGGGCGGGGAAGCACGAGCTTGGGAATGCAGCCTGGGGCGCTTCCT
>NW_011417604.1:0-555 GCF_000754665.1 Bison bison bison | reverse complement strand
TACATGTTTGCCATCATTTTTGCTTTACTGTATTTGCCTCTACGGATTCTTGAAATTTTAGTCTTCAGAGTCGCAATGAATCTGGTTTCTCTTCATTTCTTTGCATGCATCTATCAGCCTAGTGATTTAAGGAAGCAGTGTCGAAAGGTAAACTATTTAGTAATGTAGCACGCCTTTGTTTCTCTGTGAAGTATTAAAGAGTCCTTATCGTTTAACATGAATGAACACTGTGTGATTATGTCCTGGTGAATAATTGACGTTTAATGGAAGTGATGAAACTCACCCACCACTTAAAATAGTGCTGATGGTTCTGTTGGAAATAGGTCATTCGTTGGGACAGTTGTAACAGTGTGCCTTTCTCCCACTTGTTTGCCTTCTGATCATCTCATGCATGTTTATAATAGACATAGTATTATTTCTTATTTTTAAAATGTTCTTTACTTATGTTTTTGGCCATGCTGCACAGCTTATGGGATCTTAGTTCCCCAAGCAGGGATCAGACCAGTGTCCCGGCAGTGAAAGTGCCAAGTCTTAACCTCTGGACCACCATGGAAT
>NW_011417603.1:0-573 GCF_000754665.1 Bison bison bison | reverse complement strand
TCTCTTCAAGAAAAATCAGAGATATCAAAGGAACATTTCATGCAAAGATGAGCTCGATAAAGGACAAAAATGGTATGGACCTAAGAGAAGCAGAAGATATTAAGAAGAGGTGGCAAGAATACACAGAAGAACTGTACAAAAAAGATCTTCACGACCCAGATAATCACGATGGTGTGATCACTGACCCAGAGCCAAACATCCTGGAATGTGAAGTCAAGTGAGCCTTAGAAGGAAATCACTATGAACAAAGCTAGTTGAGGTGATGGAATTCCAGTTGAGCTATTCCAAATCCTGAAAGATGATGCTGTGAAAGTGCTGCACTCAATATACCAGCACATTTGGAAAACTCAGCAGTGGCCACAGGACTGGAAAACATCAGTTTTCATTCCAATCCCAAAGAAAGGCAATGCCAAAGAATGCTCAAACTACCGCACAATTGCACTCATCTCACACGCTAGGAAAGTAATGCTCAAAATTCTCCAAGCCAAGCTTCAGCAATACATGAACTGTGAACTTCCAGATTGTCAAGCTGGTTTTAGAAAAGGCAGAAGAACCAGAGATCAAATTGCCAAC
>NW_011417602.1:0-875 GCF_000754665.1 Bison bison bison | reverse complement strand
GCTCCAAGAGATACCCGTCGCGACTCGAGAGCAGAGCGGGGTTCTTTGCTTCCACTCGAGATGGATGCCTGTCTCCCCGGGTGTGTCTGGAATGCAACCCTGAGATCCCTTTTCGCCCCCTGGAGAGGAACACTGGCTTCTGGACACAAGCCTAGATGAGGTCTATTGGCCCTGCAGTCACTCGAGAGCAATCCCCAGCTTTCCTTCGCAACTCGAATGGAAGATTGGACTTCCCTGGGCCAACACAAGAGGCATCCTGAATTCCGCGTCGTAATTCGAGAATCCTGCTACACCTCAAGAAAAACCACGTGGTTCCCCCGTCATCGCAAGATGTAGCCCTGTGCGGCTACAGCGTCTCAGGAGAAGTCCCACTTTAGGAATTGGAGTTCGAAACGGTACTTGTCACCCTTGATGCGACCCACAAAGTGCTCCGACATCCCGGTCTCCCTCGAGAGGAACACCGAAGTTTTCCGGCACCACTTCCTCTGAGCCTCTTCTACCCTCCTGATCTGGACAGGAGGGTCGACTCCTCTGCTTTGTCTGGAAGGGGTTCCCGACCTTCCGGTCGCACCTCAGGATGAGGCCGGTCTCACGACGACATTCCAGACGTGGCCTCGTGGGTGGTTCCACATTCCGAAGGACCCCCGATTTCCCCGGTCCCCTCTTGATAAGAACCCGATGCCCGGACAACTCTTCGAACTCCACCCTGTGAATGAAGTCAATACGAAAGGGTAGTGACTCGCCCGTGCATCGTCGGAAGAAGACCCCAGGTTCCAAATACCGCTCGACAAGTGGCCTATCTCCCGGGAACACCTCGAGAGGCAAGCGGAGTTCCATGACTCAACCCAAGACGAGGCCTGACTCTCCTTTCCCAA
>NW_011417601.1:0-550 GCF_000754665.1 Bison bison bison | reverse complement strand
CTGCATCCGCCATTAGCAAGCGGGGGCTGGGCAGGGAGGCGCGGCGCGGGCTGCATCGCTGAGAGTAAGAATCTGGCCTGAATACCCTGAGCGCTATCTGAGCGAAATAATTTGGGCTAGCAAACCAGACTGTGGGATATCTACCACGGGAAAAGCCAGCCCTAACCTAAGACCGCCAGGCCCGCGCACGGAACAAAGAACTGAACAGAGATAGCCGGCTGCAGACCTTCCCCCTCCGGTGACAGGCAGCCAGAGCCGAAAGGGGGCAATCGCAGCCCCAGAGAGACATTATCTATAAAACTATAAGCAGGCTTCTTTGCTAACTAAAACTTCTTGGGGGTCTGGACAGTCAACATCTGCCTGAGAAGGTGCACCAGTTTTACACTCAGATAACCGAGTGGCAGGGAGGCGATAAGTTGCAGCATTGGTGCTCGCCAAACACCTCATCACCTGAGCTGCTCGGACCTGGGAAGAGCACAAAACGCAGGCCCAACTGAGTCTGCGCCTCTGAGGACTACCCGAGTGCCTGAACCTGAGCGGCTTGGACCTG
>NW_011417600.1:0-580 GCF_000754665.1 Bison bison bison | reverse complement strand
ATGGAGACCCGACTTCCCTCGGCGCCCCACGAGAGGCTCACTGACCTCGCCGGCGTACCTCGTGAGAAACCGCACCCTGGGGCCGCCGCTCGAGAACCACCCCGACGACTCCCCGTCCATCGCGGAGGTGAGGGCCTTCGTCTCCTGCATGGCCTAGAGGCCAACCTCGCGACCTCTCTCCAAACGCCTCAGGAGGCTTGACTCCCTTTAGTCCACCCAGTGAGCTCCAAGAGATACCCGTCGCGACTCGAGAGCAGAGCGGGGTTCTTTGCTTCCACTCGAGATGAATGCCTGTCTCCCCGGGTGCGTCTGGAATGCAACCCCGAGATCCCGGTCGCCCCTGGAGAGGAACACTGGCTTCTGGACACAAGCCCAGATGAGGTCTGTTGGCCCTGCAGTCACTCGAGAGCAATCCCCAGCTTTCCTTCGCAACTCGAATGGAAGATTGGACTTCCCTGGGCCAACACAAGAGGCATCCCGAATTCCCCGTCGTAACTCGAGAATCCCGCCGCAACTCGAGAAAAACCACGTGGTTCCCCCGTCATCGCAAGATGAAGCCCTTTCCCGCTACAGCGTCTCA
>NW_011417599.1:0-568 GCF_000754665.1 Bison bison bison | reverse complement strand
GAAGCCCTTTCCCGCTACAGCATCTCAGAAGTCCCACGTTAGGAATTGTAGGTCGAAACGGTACTTGGCACCCTTGAGGCGACCCACAAATTTCCCCGATATCCCGGTCTCCCTGGAGAGGAACACCGAGGTTTTCCGGCACCACGTCCTCTGAGCCCCTTCTACCCTCCTGATCTGGACAGGAGGGTCGACTCCCCTGCTTTGTCTGGAAGGGGTTCCCGACCTTCCGGTCGCACCGCACGATGAGGCCGGACTCACGACGTCATTCCAGACGTGGCCTCGTGGGTGCTTCCACATTGCTAAGCAGCCGGATTTCCCTGTCCCCTCTTGGTAAGAACACTATGTCCGGACACCTCTCCGAACTCCACCCTGTGAATGAAGTCAACACGAAGGGACAGTGACTCGCTCGTGCATCGTCCGGAAAAAACCCCCAGGTTCCAAAAACAACTCGACAAGTGGCCTCTCTCCCCGGGGACACCTCGAGAGGCAAGCGGAGTTCCATGCCTCAGCCCAAGACGAGGCCTGACTCTCCTGTCCCCAGTCCGCAGGGACCCTGCGATCGGAGTCT
>NW_011417598.1:0-575 GCF_000754665.1 Bison bison bison | reverse complement strand
TGAGTTATACTTCTCTGTTGAAATTGTCTTGTTGAAAGTATGCTCTGTGTTTAATTCTTTTCACTTAATCACCTCTGGAAATTTTGGAGGGCAGGTATTGAAACAGCCCACCAGTGCTTGTGAATATTAAGTTCCCATAGCAATAGCTTTCAGGTTGTTGTTGTGGGAAATGGTCTCAAGGTGGAAATATTTCTCCATCGCACCTCTAGTTACGCCAGCTAGCCAGCAGAGGCTTAGAGTAAGTCCTGCTTTGGGGTTTTAAGTTACAGTGCAGTGTGCAGGAAGAAGCACCCCAAAGCTTGTGTCTCATTGCCTCTCTTTGGGTTAATTTGTTTTCTTTTGAATTTTTTATTTTGTATTGGGGTATAGCTGATTAACAATGTTACGACAGTTTCAGGTGAACAGTGAAGGGACTCCTTCATACATGTACGTGTATCCGTGCTCCCAAAACTTCCCTGCCATCCAGCCTGCCACGTAACATTGAACAGGGTTCCTTGTGCTATCCAGTAGGTCCTTGTTGGTTATCAGTTTTAAATATAGCAGTGTGAACACGTCTATTCCAGTCTCCCTAACTA
>NW_011417597.1:0-810 GCF_000754665.1 Bison bison bison | reverse complement strand
CATCGGAGACCCCGACTTCCCCTCGGCGCCCCACGAGAGGCTCACTGACCTCGCCGTCGTACCTCGTGAGAAACCGCACCCTGGGGCCGCCGCTCGAGAACCACCCCGAGACTCCCCCGTCATCGCGGAGATGAGGGGCCTTCGTCTCCTGCATGGCCTAGAGGCCAACTCGCCACCTCTCTCCAAACGCCTCAGGAGGCTTGACTCCCTTTAGTCCACCCAGTGAGCTCCAAGAGATACCCGTCGCGACTCGAGAGCAGAGCGGGGTTCTTGGCTTCCACTCGAGATGAATGCCTGTCCCCCCGGGTGCGTCGGGAATGCAACCCCGAGATCCCGGTCGCCCCTGGAGAGGAACAATGGCTTCTGGACGCAAGCCTAGATGAGGTCTATTGGCCCTGCAGTCACTCGAGAGCAATCCCCAGCTTTCCTCCGCAACTCGAATCGGAAGATTGGACTTCCCTGGGCCAACACAAGAGGCATCCTGAATTCCCCGTCGTAACTCGAGAATCCCGCCGCAACTCGAGAAAACCACGTGGTTCCCCCGTCATCGCAAGATGAAGCCCTTTCCCGCTACAGCGTCTCAGGAGAAGTCCCACGTGAGGAATTGGAGGTCGAAACGGTACTTGGCACCCTTGATGCGCCCCCACAAAGTTCCCCGGCATCCCGGTCTCCCTGGAGAGGAACACCGAGGATTTCCGGCACCACTTCCTCTGAGCCCCTTCTACCCTCCTGATCTCCACAGGAGGGTCGACTCCCCTGCTTTGCCTCGAAGGGGTTCCCGACCTTCCGGTCGCACCTCAGGATGAGGCC
>NW_011417596.1:0-594 GCF_000754665.1 Bison bison bison | reverse complement strand
AATCCATGAACATGGTATATTTCTCCATCTATTAGTGTCCTCTTTGATTCTTTCACCAGTGTTTTATAGTTTTCTATATATAGGTCTTCAGTTTCTTTAGGTAGATATATTCCTAAGTATTTATTTTTTCCGTTGCAATGGTGAATGGAATTGTTTCCTTAATTTCTCTTTCTGTTTTCTCATTATTAGTGTATAGGAATACAAGGGATTTCTGTGTGTTGATTTTATATCCTGCAACTTTACTATAGTCATTGATTAGTTCTAGTAATTTTCTGGTGGAATCTTTAGGGTTTTCTATGTAGAGGATCATGTCATCTGCAAATAGTGAGAGTTTTACTTCTTCTTTTCCAATTTGGATTCCTTTTATTTCTTTTTCTGCTCTGATTGCTGTGGCCAAAACTTCCAAAACTATGTTGAATAGTAATGGTGAAAGTGGGCACCCTTGTCTTGTTCCTGACTTTAGAGGAAATGCTTTCAATTTTTCACCATTGAGGATAATGTTTGCTGTGGGTTTGTCATATATAGCTTTTATTATGTTGAGGTATGTTCCTTCTATTCCTGCTTTCTGGAGAGTTTTTATCATAAATGGGTGTT
>NW_011417595.1:0-519 GCF_000754665.1 Bison bison bison | reverse complement strand
AATTCCTAAAGTGGGACTTTTCCTGAGACGCTGTAGCGGCACAGGGCTACATCTTGCGATGACGGGGGAACCACGTAGTTTTTCTCGAGGTGTAGCAGGATTCTCGAATTACGACGGGGAATTCAGGATGCCTCTTGTGTTGGCCCAGGGAAGTCCAATCTTCCATTCGAGTTGCGAAGGAAAGCTGGGGATTGCTCTCGAGTGACTGCAGGGCCAATAGACCTCATCTAGGCTTGTGTCCAGAAGCCAGTGTTCCTCTCCAGGGGCGACAGGGATCTCAGGGTTGCATTGCAGACACACCCTGGGAGACAGGCATTCATGTCGAGTGGAAGCAAAGAACCCCGCTCTGCTCTCGAGTCGCGACGGGTATCTCTTGGAGCTCACTGGGTGGACTAAAGGGAGTCAAGCCTCCTGAGGCGTTGGAGAGAGGTCGAGAGATTGGTCTCTAGGCCATACAGGAGACGAAGGCCCTCAACTCGCGATGATGGAGGAGTCTCAGGGTTGTTCTCGAGCGGCGGC
>NW_011417594.1:0-543 GCF_000754665.1 Bison bison bison | reverse complement strand
TCCACATCCAGTTTCCCTGACTTCTCAGAGCCACCATGAGAAGCCCCCTGAGGTCACCTGCACAAGTCGAGGGAAGCCAGGGTTTCCTGCCTCAACCCGAGAAAGACCTCGAGAGACTTTCTCAACACGTCTCGAGGCCAGATTCCCCTACTGCCGTGAGCCGGCATATTGCATATTGAGTGCATATTGCATATTGCATATTGAGTGCAGCACTTTCCACAGCATCATCTTTCAGGATCTGAAATAGCTCAACTTTAATTCTTTCACTTCTGGGAGCCAGTGAGGAACTCCGCCCATGACAAAGGTCATGAGGAAGGAGGCTCGGCATACGCAAAGGTGGAATCGAGCTTCAGGAGTCCCCCTGGAAATTCTCGAGCATATACCCCCAAAACCAGGGTCTGCCTACTTTCTGCTTGTGCTTTCACCTAAACCTCTGACTTTACGGGGGGCTCTCCCCCACTACCTCTCTCTGAAAAAAGAGTTAGCTTACAGTTCCAGTTAATAATTCCTGGGTGTGACAGTGTTTAACCTACAAACTCCTTT
>NW_011417593.1:0-506 GCF_000754665.1 Bison bison bison | reverse complement strand
TAACGTGATTAATATCAAAGGTTAATACTTATTTTTCTATATATTCATTAATGTGTGTAAGGGCAGGGGATATGGAGACTTAGCAACAAACATTGGCTCAACAAATGAAAAACCCTTCATCAACTACAATTTCTAATTAGCCCACTCACTATACTTATAGTTTTCTAACTTCTCTAAAGAACCTGTTTTTAGAGGGTTTAAAGCATCTCGTGCCCCTCACGGTTGGGAGGCTGTGAGCAATCACATGTGGCCGGAGGAGCCTGTCAGGCAGGCTAGAGAACCTTCAGAGGAGTTTGTAGGTTAAAACACTCTTGTCACACCCAAGAGTTTTTATTGACTGGAGCTCTAGGTTAACTCCTTCTCCGAAAGAGGTGGTGGGGGACAGCCCCCCGTAAAGTCAGAGGTGTAGGTAAGAGCACAAAGTAGTAAAGTAGGGAAGCTCTGGTTATGGGGGTAGACGCTCGAGGATTTCCAGGGGGACTCCTGAGGCTCGATCCCGCCTTTGT
>NW_011417592.1:0-623 GCF_000754665.1 Bison bison bison | reverse complement strand
ATATTCTTGCCTCCTTTGTCAAAGATAAGGTGTCTATATGTGCGTGGATTTATCTCTGGGCTTTCTATTCTGTTCCATTGATCTATATTTCTGTCTTTGTGCCAGTACCATACTGTCTTGATAACTGTGGCTTTGTAGTAGAACCTGAAGTCGGGTAGGTTGATTCCTCCAGTTCCATTCTTCTTTCTCAAGATCACTTTGGCTATTCGAGGTTTTTTGTATTTCCATACAAATTATGAAATTATTTGTTCTAGCTCTGTGAAGAATACTGTTGGTAGCTTGATAGGGATTGCATTGAATCTATAAATTGCTTTGGGTAGTATACTCATTTTCACTATATTGATTCTTCCAATCCATGAACATGGTATATTTCTCCATCTATTAGTGTCCTCTTTGATTTCTTTCACCAGTGTTTTATAGTTTTCTATATATAGGTCTTTAGTTTTTTTAGATAGATATATTCCTAAGTATTTTATTCTTTCCCTTGCAATGGTGAGTGGAATTGTTTCCTCAATTTCTCTTTCTGTTTTCTCATTTATTAGTTGTATAGGAATTGCAAGGGATTTCTGTGTGTTGATTTTATATCCTGCAACTTTACTATAGTCATTGATTAGTTCTAGTAA
>NW_011417591.1:0-654 GCF_000754665.1 Bison bison bison | reverse complement strand
ACCAAACCCCGTGGAGTCCCGAGAGGCCACCCCCCCCCCCACCTCCAGTTTCCCTGACTTCTCAGAGCCACCATGAGAAGCCCCCTGAGGTCACCTGCACAAGTCGAGGGAAGCCAGGGTTTCCTGCCTCAACCCGAGAAAGACCTCGAGAGACCTTCTTCAACACGTCTCGAGGCCAGGTTCCCCTACCATGACTCGAGAGCAATGACGCGCTCCCCCTCGCCACTCGCATGGAGACCCGACTTCCCTGGTGCCCCACAGAGGCTCACTGACCTCGCCGTCGTACCTCGTGAGAAACCGCACCCTGGGGCCGCCGCTCGAGAACCACCCCGAGACTCCCCCGTCATCGCGGAGATGAGGGCCTTCGTCTCCTGCATGGCCTAGAGGCCAACCTCGCGACCTCTCTCCAAACGCCTCAGGAGGCTTGACTCCCTTTAGTCCACCCAGTGAGCTCCAAGAGATACCCGTCGCGACTCGAGAGCAGAGCGGGGTTCTTTGCTTCCACGCGAGATGAATGCCTCTCTCCCCGGGTGCCTCTGGAATGCAACCCCGAGATCCTGGTCGCCCCTGGAGAGGAACATTGGCTTCTGGACACAAGCATAGATGAGGGCTATTGGCCCTGCAGTCACTCGAGAGCAATCCCCAGCTTTCCTT
>NW_011417590.1:0-517 GCF_000754665.1 Bison bison bison | reverse complement strand
GGGCATTGCTCTCGAGTGACTGCAGGGCCAATAGACCTCATCTAGGCTTGTGTCCAGAAGCCAATGTTCCTCTCCAGGGGCGACCGGGATCTCGGGGTTGCATTCCAGACGCACCCGGGGAGACAGGCATTCATCTCGAGTGGAAGCAGAGAACCCCGCTCTGCTCTCGAGTCGCGACGGGTATCTCTTGGAGCTCACTGGGTGGACTAAAGGGAGTCAAGCCTCCTGAGGCGTTTGGAGAGAGGTCGCGAGGCTGGCCTCTAGGCCATGCAGGCGACGAAGGCCCTCATCTCCGCGATGACGGGGGAGTCTCGGGGTGGTTCTCGAGCAGCGGCCCCAGGGTGCGGTTTCTCACGAGGTACGACGGCGAGGTCAGTGAGCCTCTCGTGGGGCGCCAGGGAAGTCGGGTCTCCATGCGAGTGGCGAGGGGGAGCGCGTCATTGCTGTCGAGTCATGGTAGGGGAATCTGGCCTCGAGACGTTTTGAAGAAGGTCTCTCGAGGTCTTTCTCGGGTTGA
>NW_011417589.1:0-584 GCF_000754665.1 Bison bison bison | reverse complement strand
AGTTCTGGTAGCTTTTTAGAAGATACACTATTGTTACTAATAATGATAAGAACATGAACAAATGGCATTTAGGAGGTGCTTCCTATATGCCAAAGTTCTTTTAATGAAGTCCAGCTAATCATTCCTTTCTTTCATGGATCATGCCTTGGGTGTTGTAGCTAAAAAGTCATTACCAGAGCCAAGTTCATTCAGATTTTGTCTTAAGTTATTTTTTAGGAGCCTTCAAGTTTTGCATTTAACATATAGGTCTGTGCTCCATTTTTAATTTATTTTTATGAAAGGTGTAAGATCTGTATCCAGACTTCTTTTATTTTGCCTGTAGAGTTCTAGTTATTTCAGTATCATTTGTTGAAAAGATTACCTTTTCATCTTTTTTCAGAGATCTGCTAGCTATATTTATGTGGCTCTGTTTCTGGGCGCTCCATTCTGTTCCACTGATCTATTTGTCTCTACTTTTGCCAGTACCACGTCTGTCCTGATTATTGTTGCTTTCCAGCAAGTCTTAAGTCAAATTAATGTCAGTCCTCTGACTTGGTTCATTTCCCTCCATGTTGTATTGGCTGCTCTGGGTCTTCTATCACTCC
>NW_011417588.1:0-737 GCF_000754665.1 Bison bison bison | reverse complement strand
GCTAACACTGTATCTGCCTCACCTTTCAATAGATGCTCAGGTAATTTGATATCTTCTTTCCCTCCATGACTTTTTCCCCCTACATTATAATAAAAGGTATACCAAAAAAATAGAAAAGAAATAAAGAAAGGGCAGAAAAGAGCCAAGCAGTTGACTCGTCAGCAAAACAGAGCATTCTGGCTAGGAATTTTCATATATTTAAAGCAAATTTGAAATCAGTGGATGGCATGGTTTCCTGGCAACTACTGCCATCCATGGGGTTTTATTATAGTTTCATTTGATTGCATGAACTGAAAATAAATCCTAAAACCACTGCTCAGATTAATTTCTTATTACAGTCACTACACATGTACATGGAATTTCAGAAAATAATTTATCACATTACATTAATGAGTATACAGCTTAATGAAGTATTTAGAATTTAGTGTCATGGTTTAATTGCACTGCTATATTTTTTCCAAAGGAAAACTTATTCTCAGTTATAACTATGAAGTTTCTGTCAGTAATTTAAAATTTCAAAATGTGCTAAAACATGCAGAAATTCTACTATATACTTTAGCACAATTCTTAAACAGTTGAAAATAGTTGCTTAAGTAACAAAGGTTACATGAAGTTTTTAAATTTAGACGAAATACATTTTCTGAGTTTCTAATAATACAGACATAATGTAGACATTCTGGGATAAGTGGAATGAGTGAGCAGCAGAGATTCTTATTTCTTATTCTTACTTATATATT
>NW_011417587.1:0-782 GCF_000754665.1 Bison bison bison | reverse complement strand
TGACTCGCCCGTGCATCGTCGGGAAAAAAACCCAGGTTCCAAATACCGCTCGACAAGTGGCCTGTCTCCCCGGGAACACCTCGAGGGGCAAGCGGAGTTCCATGCCTCAACACAAGACGAGGCCTGACTCTCCTGTCCCCAGTCTGCAGGGTCCCTGGGATCGAAGTCTGAAATCAGAGGAACCCTGAGGTTCCTGCCTCAACTGGAGATGAGGCCCTCTTCCAATGCACCAAACCCAGTGGAGTGCCGAGAGGCCCCTCCCACCTCCAGTTTCCCTGACTTCTGAGAGCCACCATGAGAAGCCCCCTGAGGTCACCTGCAAAAGTCGAGGGACCCCAGGGTGTCCTGCCTCAACCTGAGAAAGACCTCGAGAGACCTTCTTCAACACGTCTCGAGGCCAGATTCCCCTACTATGACTTGACGAGCAATGACGCGCTCCCCCTCGCCATTCGCATGGAGACCCGACTTCCTTGGAGCCCCACGAGAGATTCAATGACCTCGCCGACGTACCTCGTGAGAAACCGCACACTGGGGCCGCCGCTCGACAACAACCCCGAGCCTCCCCCGTCATCGCGACTTGAGGGCCTTCGTCTCCTGTATGGCCTAGAGACCAATCTCTCGACCTCTCTCCAAACGCCTCAGGAGGCTTGACGCCCTTTTGTCCACCCAGTGAGCTCCAAGAGATACCCGTCGCGACTCGAGAGCAGAGCGGGGTTCTTTGCTTCCACTCGAGATGCATGCCTGTCTCCCCGGGTGCGTCTGGAATGCAACCCCGAGATCCC
>NW_011417586.1:0-577 GCF_000754665.1 Bison bison bison | reverse complement strand
GCGGCAGGATTCTCGAGTTATGACGGGGAATTCAGGATGCCTCTTGTGTTGGCCCAGGGAAGTCCAATCTTCCATTCGAGTTGCGAAGGAAAGCTGGGGACTGCTCTCGAGTGACTGCAGGGCCAATAGACCTCATCTAGGCTTGTGTCCAGAAGCCAGTGTTCCTCTCCAGGGGCGAAAGGGATCTCGGGGTTGCATTCCAGACGCACCCGGGGAGACAGGCATCCATCTCGAGTGGAAGCAAAGACCGCGCTCTGCTCTCGAGTCGCGACGGGTATCTCTTGGAGCTCACTGGGTGGACTAATGGGAGTCCAGCCTCCTGAGACGTTTGGAGAGAGGTCGAGAGATTGGTCTCTAGGCCATACAGGAGACGAAGGCCCTCAAGTCGCGATGACGGGGGAGGCTCGGGGTTGTTCTCGAGCGGCGGCCCCAGTGTGCGGTTTCTCGCGAGGTACGACGGCGAGGTCAGTGAGCCTCTCGTGAGGCGCCAAGGAAGTCGGGTCTCCATGCGAATGGCGAGGGGGAGCGCGTCATTGCTCTCAAGTCATAGTAGGGGAATCTGGCCTCGAGACGTGTT
>NW_011417585.1:0-519 GCF_000754665.1 Bison bison bison | reverse complement strand
TGATGATTTTACAATCGCAGGAAAACCCCTTCTCTCATGGCTTAACATTGAAAACTTAAACAAGAATAATTACAATAAATGCATCATTTACAAAAGCCCTGTGTTTGTTCATAGGATTTATACAGACAAGCACTACAGTACATTCATTTGAAAGACTGAAATCAGGTATCAGAACATGAATTGATCTGAAAGGATATTCATAGCCTGAATATACAAGAAAAAGGAAGGAATTATATAAATGAAGTCATAAGTTTACATAAATATCAGAAACATTAAATTCTAAAATATTTTCTCTATGGTATTCATGAATTTTTCACTAATTAAAAAACCCTGTAATATCTTCGGGTCCATGTAACAAGTGTTAACAGAGTAAAGATTCCATCGAGTTCAAAATGTAGTCTTTGTTGTATACTGGATGCTGTATAAACATCTGGAGAATTCGTGCAGGTAAACTGGAAACACACACACAGAAAAGTCAGTCCTGGGTTGGCAGCTGGTGCCCCAGCCCCTGCCCCTCCT
>NW_011417584.1:0-603 GCF_000754665.1 Bison bison bison | reverse complement strand
ACAGATTACATCTGCTTCTTCCTCCAGTGAACAAAAGACACTGAAAACCCCATTTACCTGGGCATTAAGTTCAATTATGACCAGAGGAATGGGATAAAAGGGAACAGTCTGCCTACCTTTAGGCTCTTCAAATTCCGTCTGCCTCATGATGCATGACTAAGAAACAGCAAAGCATCTTTTGCTCAGAATTGCTCGTTCCTTAAGTCCCAAAAAAGAGGCTATACACAAAGTACATTTAAATTAAGTGCTGCCACCCTTACTGTCCACTTGCAACAAATAAATGCCTTGAGCTTGGTCAAGCCACTGAGTACCTGGCATGGACTTAGTGATCTGAAGCTTGCCAAGAGGATTAAATGATTCAGAAAAAGCCTAGATTCCCTCTTCCTCTGGTGGAAGGATAACCTTAGCCTCTTTTTTGTGGGTGTGGAATGTCCTCAGGTACAAGAACTGGTTGCCAGCTGCTGTTAATAAAGTTGCTTTGCCTTGAAGCAATGAGAAGGTTCTTCTTTTTACAGTTACCCTGAGGTCCTTAATTAAAAATGCCTTTTTTTTCACCTTCTATGCTAAAATGGCCCAAATCTTGCTTTCTAGTCTTACGGGATT
>NW_011417583.1:0-819 GCF_000754665.1 Bison bison bison | reverse complement strand
GAAACAAAAAGGCTTTCTTATGAACCTGAAACCCTAATTATAATATTTTATCCCTATATTTGAAGGATGTGGATTTACCTGAGCTTTCAAACAGAGCAGAGATATTCAGCCATAGTAAGGAGAAGGGGTGAAGGGTGGGGAAGAGAGAGACACAGGGTGGGAGAGGCATGGTGGGGGAGAGAGATGAATTCATTTACATCCTTTCTGATCTGAAATAAGTTAGATAATATATTTTACATGATGCTTTGGCTTTAAATAGAAAAATAAATTTCAGAATAAAATGCCATACTGCTACAGAATTAAGGGAAAGCTGATGCTATCTTGTTGACTTATATTCTACCCCAAATATTATTTATAAACAGAAAAAAGAATCTGGATGAATACAATTAAAAAAAATTTATTTAAACTTTTTGGACCTCTTGGCTTAATCTTAATCTGTGGTCTACAAAACAGTCTCATCACTGTGTGGTTCTCTCTTTCATTCATTGATCCATTCATTCATGAATGTATTAGTAATGTAGCATGTACTCATGACCGAGCCACCCAACACAAAGACAGAACCTTTAAAAACTTTTTATACAGCCATCTGGTCGTCTACCAACTGACCCCCTTGATTCTTACCCTATGGTAACCAAATCTAAACACATGTTTACTGTGATCACCCTTTCCTTATTATTCAATTTTATTTCATATTAATACTTTCTCACATTTAATACCTCTCTTATGGGTAAAGGATACTCTTTCAGTTTTTACGACAATACTGAAGAATTCTTCCATTAATGACACAATTTGTAGCTTTTCTGATTTAAGGCAAATTAC
>NW_011417582.1:0-524 GCF_000754665.1 Bison bison bison | reverse complement strand
GGTTTAACAAGGACCTAGAAGAATAAAAAAGAGTCAATATATAATGAATAATGCCAATAAATGAAATTAAAAACACTCTGGAGGCAACAAATAGTAGAATAACAGATGCAGAATATAGGATTAGTGAATTTAGAAGATAGAATGGTAGAAATAAATGAATCAGAGAGAATAAAAGAAAAATGAATTAAAACAAATGAGGACAGTCTCAGAGACCTCCAGGACAATATTAAACGCTACAACATTCGAATCATAGGGGCTCCAGAAGAAGACAAAAAGAAAGACCATGAGAAAATACTTGAGGAGATAATAGTTGAAAACTTCCCTAAACTGGGGAAGGAAATAATCACCCAAGTCCAAGAAAATCAGAGAGTCCCAAACAGGATAAACCCAAGGCGAAACACCCCAAGACACATATTAATCAAATTAACAAAGATCAAACACAAAGAACAAATATTAAAAGCAGCAAGGGAAAAACAACAAATAACACACAAGGGAATTCCCATAAGGATAACAGCTGATCTTTA
>NW_011417581.1:0-678 GCF_000754665.1 Bison bison bison | reverse complement strand
ATTGTGGTTTTGATTTGCATTTCTCTGATAATGAGTGATGTTCAGCATCTTTTCATGTGTTTGTTATCCACCTGTATGTCTTCTTTGGACCAAAGGACTTTAGAATGGAGCAATGGGCTCCCACAGGTGGAGCAGGGGGAGTAGCCCACCTCCCACCTCCCGTGCAGGCAATACTGGGGGGCATTGCCCACGAAGACTTTTATTACAAGAATAAACCCAAGTAAACGCTGGTTCGGTTTTGATTACCATCTCCATACTCCAGTATTCTAAAATAATGTCAGTAATGAAATACGTTTCCTCTGCAAAACCAAATTGTGTTGGTTTAAGTTTGAAAAGTTGGTTGTCATATATGTCAGGTTTTAATATTTTACATATTATTCACAAGGTTATAAAGTTTTAGTGTACATATATATAAACGCACACAAGTGTGTGCATGTGTATGTATATATAAATATATATATATATATATATAAATTCACACGGCCACAGTCTTAGTACTTATCTTTAACAATTCATTGTCTTCTATGAGGGAGTTCATTAAGAGAAGACCCTGTTCAACAATTGTCACCAACACAGGCTGCCATGGTTACCACTGCTCCCTTCCCCAGAGCATCCTTAATGGTTTGCAACGCCTTGAGATCACTTCCTGCACAGCCTGCAGTCCCCGAGGGAATGTAC
>NW_011417580.1:0-714 GCF_000754665.1 Bison bison bison | reverse complement strand
TCCGAACGGTGCACGGAAAAACTGCCCCTTCGTGTGGACTTCATTCACAGGGTGGAGTTCGGAGAGGTGTCCGGGCATCGGGTTCTTCTCAAGAGGGGACCGGGAAATCGGGGTCCTACGGAATGTGGAACCACCCACGAGGCCACGTCTGGAATGTCTTCGTGAGACCGGCCTCATCCTGAGGTGCGACCGGAAGGTCGGGAACCCCTTCCAGACAAAGCAGGGGAGTCGACCCTCCTGTCCAGATCAGGAGGGGAGAAAGGGCTCAGAGGAGGGGGTGCCGGAAAACCTCGGTGTTCCTCTCGAGGGAGACCGGGATTTCGGGGGAACTTTGTGGGTGGCATCAAGGGTGCCAAGTGCCCTTTCGACCTCCAATTCCTAACGTGGGACTTCTCCTGAGACGCTGTAGCGGGAAAGGGCTTCATCTTGCGATGACGGGGGAGCCACGTGGTTTTTCTCGAGTTACGGCGGGATTCTCGAGTTACGACGGGGAATTCAGGCTGCCTCTTGTGTTGGCCCAGGCAAGTCCAATCTTCCATTCGAGTTGCGAAGGAAAGCTGGGGATTGCTCTCGAGTGACTGCAGGGCCAATAGACCTCATCTAGGCTTGTGTCCAGAAGCCAATGTTCCTCTCCAGGGGCGACAGGGATCTCGGGGTTGCATTCCAGACGCACCCGGGGAGACAGGCATTCATCTCTAGTGGAAGCAAAGAACA
>NW_011417579.1:0-575 GCF_000754665.1 Bison bison bison | reverse complement strand
AGTTGGTAATACCAAATAAGGAAAGCCTAAGACAGGTGCAGGATTCCAGAAACACAAATGCTTACATTGATATACACACACATACACACACACACACAATCCTCTTGCTCAGACCCACAGAATCTATCAAATGGATAGGAGATGGATAGTGGGCAATAAAATGTTGACTTCACTTTCAAAAGGGGAATTGGCCCATTCTATGCAATATGGCCCATCGACTGGAAAACAGTAAGACAAAAGCTTAGGACCGTTTATGTCTCTTCAATCCCCCAAAATTCTCAATGACATTGGGAAAAATACTGCATTGCAGCATTTGCCAGCGCATACTCACGTGTCTAGAATCCGTTGGCCAGCTCGCCAACAAATGTACATATTAAGTGTCCAGGCATATAAATTAAGTGCCTAGTGGCCACAGATCATTGAAACTGATGGAGAAATTTGTCAAGGCCAAAGTACTTCTGTCTATGTACAGTGACCTCTATCAAGACCGCCATTTCTTACTCGCAGTACACACTGATAATTTGTTTCAGCTTTTTCTTAATTAAAATAAGGCATTAAGATACCAAGGGCTAACT
>NW_011417578.1:0-698 GCF_000754665.1 Bison bison bison | reverse complement strand
AACTGAGCACATTATGTTCCTAGGGATACAAATATGAACACAGGGTCCTGGAGGGTGTAACTAAGACTGGTATTAATAAGACACAGTACCTGTAAATAAATTTCAAATAAAGGGTAACAATACAGTGCAATGGCTGAGCAGGTGTTATGAGATTACTTATGAGGTATATATAAATAAACCTTGTGTGGGAAGTGGGGCCCTTAGAGGGCCCGAGAGTGTTGAGCTTCCTGGAGCACTAAATGTCTAAAATAATCCAGAGGAAATAGTAGGAATTAGCCAGGAGCGAAAGAGAACAAATTTCAGCCTCATGCAAAAATCCTAGGAACATGAGAATATGCTACATTTAAAGAAATGTGGCATTGAGTTTCTGCAGTCAACCAACTTCAGATCACAAATAGCTTTCTATGTCCTACTGAGAAGATTGTCCTCTACCAGAGGATAATGGGGAGACATTAAAATGTTTTAAGAGGGAAGTGACTCCATCAGGCTAACACTTCGGAAAGATCACTCTGCCTGTAGCATGGAGAAGGCATGGCTTCAAGGATTGAAGACAGGAAGTGGGTTGGAGAAAAAGATTTAAGAGTCATGATGAAAGATCAGTCTTAAGGACTCCATGACTGCTTGGAAAAAGAGAAAATTACAAAATGAATTATTTACACAAAAAAGGTGACTTCAGAGAATGGATTTGGAGTCAGTTT
>NW_011417577.1:0-625 GCF_000754665.1 Bison bison bison | reverse complement strand
TAAATTTAGAAGAAAATTGAATGAAAGATGTTATGTTTATACACTTGTACACCTAGTGTGATTTGCGTACAGAAGAATGTAAAACAACATTGTTAAGCAACTACATGTGTACATGTGTACATACTCTAGGCTCCATTTAAAGGAAGTTCTAAAAGAAGCAGAAGTAATCTACAATAACAGAACTGAGAACAGGGGTTGCATGGGGAAGGACAGTGTGGGGAAGTGTACCAAAGAAATTATCTAGGAAGATGTGGAAAAAAATTTTTTTTTCAGTGAGCATTAGGTATATAATCTAGGTGAAATTGCAGAAATATTTCTGAAATGGAAATTCCAAACAGGGTCTTGCCAAGTGGCTCTATGTATTTATAAATTTACTAGATAATGTCATATTGTCCTTCAGAAAAGTTGCATCATATTATGCACTCACAACACTGCTGAAACACTCCTTTTCCAATTTGTCATCCTTCATTTGGAGGAACAATTTGGTATATTTCAACTTTGTCATTGAACTTTGGCAATTTTCATGTTGAGAAATCATATTCCATTATTTATTTTTGTTTGCATTTATTTTAATACCAAGTAGGTTTGATATTTTTTCCTGATTTTTGGTAATTTTCCTTTTTTT
>NW_011417576.1:0-754 GCF_000754665.1 Bison bison bison | reverse complement strand
GAAACCGCACCCTGGGGCCGCCGCTCGAGAACCACCCCGAGACTCCCCCGTCATCGCGGAGATGAGGGCCTTCGCCTCCTGCATGGCCTCGAGGCCAGCCTCGCGACCTCTCTCCAAACGCCTCAGGAGGCTTGACTCCCTTTAGTCCACCCAGTGAGCTCCAAGAGATACCCGTCGCGACTCGAGAGCAGAGCGGGGTTCTTTGCTTCCACTCGAGATGAATGCCTGTCTCCCGGGTCGTCTGGAATGCCACCCCGAGATCCCGGTCGCCCCCTGGACGAGGAACACTGGCTTCTGGACACAAGCCTAGATCGAGGTCATTGGCCCTGCAGTCACTCGAGAGCCAATCCCCAGCTTTCCTTGGCAACTCGAATGGAGATTGGACTTCCCTGGGCCAACACAAGAGGCATCCTGAATTCCCCGTCGTAACTCGAGAATCCTGCCGCAACTCGAGAAAATCCACGTGGTCCCCGTCATCGCAAGATGAAGCCCTTTCCCGCTACAGTGTCTCAGGAGAAGTCCCACGTTAGGTATTGGAGGTCGAAACGGTACTTGGCACCCTTGATGCGACCCACAAAGTGCCCCGACATGCCGGTCTCCCTCGAGAGGAACACCGAAGTTTTCCGGCACCACTTCCTCTGAGCCCCTTCTACCCTCCTGATCTGGACAGGAGGGTCGACTCCCCTGCTTTGTCTGGAAGGGGTTCCCGACCTTCCGGTCGCACCTCAGGATGAGGCCGGTCTCACGACGACAT
>NW_011417575.1:0-622 GCF_000754665.1 Bison bison bison | reverse complement strand
ACTGAATGAAAAAATTATCATGATAGGCTATGTAACTGTTAATCCAGTAAAGGGGCTAATGTATGACTGTTTGTGAGGCCCAGTTCTGCAGTCTAACCCTACACCCACCCAGGCTGCCATTTTTACGTGACCGGATGAGATGCTTGCCCCATTTGAACTTATTGCTGTTAAACTATTAGGTGACCTTCAATGAGCCGGTCAGCTCTACAATTTCCTGATTTTCAAGTATTTTTAAAAGCACAAAGAGCTTGATGTTAGCACCCCAGCCAAAGAAACAGAAATACTTCTATTAGGCACTGAAATATTATCCATATTCGTTTTAAATAGCAGGTTTGGAGTAGCTTTATTTAATTTCAATTTCTTAATTTTTATAATTGACTTGATTCACTTAAAATCAGTCCAATTGTTTACTTACAAATTACAGAGGCAAACAAAACTTTCTCATCCATGAGTCCTTATTTGACTCAGTATTTATTTGAAAAATACTTCACAGACTATAATAGAAAGTGAATCACCAAGTTTAAATTTAAAACGCACTCATGTTTAGGAATCAACAATTTAAAAATATTGGGCAAAGCACACACTGTGGTCGGGGAGGGCAGCAGGGAGCACTATTTTAATG
>NW_011417574.1:0-625 GCF_000754665.1 Bison bison bison | reverse complement strand
TATCTGTCTGAATTGTCAACCTGGAGTTGAGCCGCAGTAAAGATCCCTAAAACTTTTGTGTCATTATCTAAGTGTTTTAATGTTAATTTAGAGCAAATATACAAGCAAACACTGAGTGTCTAATATGGCAATCAAAACATTGGTTAAGAATAATAATTCACGTATCGCTCTATATAACTACTGGCCTGAATCATATCATAGGGTTTACAGTTGTTTGTTAGCTATTTAGCCAATCAAGCCTCTCTTTAGTTGACAATATTTAGACCAAACACAGTAGATTTCTGTGAGTTAATTGTGTGTGTGTGTGTGTGTTTGGTTAGTTAAAAAATAACTGGGTGTCTGTTCTCTTACTGTTATTAGTCTTCTAATTAAAAAACAATAAACCTTTCTCTTTAAAATCTTAATAGTCACAGTTCTCTTTCTTACCTTTAATATTTTAGCTCATATTTTCTATATGGCTTATCAGTCAAAATGTCAACTGTCCTTCATTCCACTTTTCATTTAATTTCCTCGCCAATTGGATTATAAACCGTTCTCAGCATGTGAGAAGCAGATATGCCTTCAATATAAATATCATGTTTTTCACTGTGTTTGGCACAAATAGGCAATCCATAGATAAAAATTT
>NW_011417573.1:0-651 GCF_000754665.1 Bison bison bison | reverse complement strand
GATGCCCGGACGCCTCTCCGAACTCCACCTTGTGAATGAAGTCAACACGAAGGGGCAGTGGCTCGTCCGTGCATCGTCCGGAAAAAAACCCCCAGGTTCCAAATACAGCTTGACAAGTTGCCTCTCTCCCCGGGGACACCTCGAGAGGCAAGCGGAGTTCCATGCCTCAACCCAAGACGAGGCCTGACTCTCCTGTCCCCCAGTCTGGCAGGGACCCTGCGATCGGAGTCTGAAATCAGAGGAACCCTGAGGTTCCTGCCTCAGCTGGAGATGAGGCCCTCTTCCAATGCACCAAACCCCGTGGGGTCCCGAGAGGCCCCTCCCTCCTCCAGTTTCCCTGACTTCTCAGAGCCACCATGAGAAGCCCCCTGAGGTCACCTGCACAAGTCGAGGGAAGCCAGGGTTTCCTGCCTCAACCCGAGAAAGACCTCGAGACACCTTCTTCAACACGTCTCGAGGCCAGATTCCCCTCCCATGACTCGAGAGCAATGACGCGCTCCCCCTCGCCACTCGCATGGAGACCCGACTTCCCTGGCGCCCCACGAGAGGCTCACTGACCTCGCCGTCGTACCTCGTGAGAAACCGCACCCTGGGGCCGCCGCTCGAGAACCACCCCGAGACTCCCCCGTCATCGCGGAGATGAGGGCCTTC
>NW_011417572.1:0-554 GCF_000754665.1 Bison bison bison | reverse complement strand
CAGTTCAGTTCAGTTCAGTCACTCAGTCGTGTCTGTACTCTTTGGTACCCCATGAATCGCAGCACGTCAGGCCTCCCTGTCCATAACCAACTCCCAGAGTTCACTCAGACTCACATCCATCGAGTCAGTGATGCCATCCAGCCATCTCATCCTTCGTCATCCCCTTCCCCTCCTGCCCCCCAGTCCCTCCCAACATAGAGTCTTTTCCAATGAGTCAACTCTTCGCATGAGGTGGCCAAAGTACTGGAGTTTCAGCTTTAGCATCAGTCCTTCCAAAGAAATCCCAGGGCTGATCTCCTTCAGAATGGGAAATGGTTGGATCTCCTTACAGTCCAAGGGACTCTCAAGAGTGTTCTCCAACACCACAGTTCAAAAGCTTCAATTCTTTGGCACTCAGCCTTCTTCACAGTCCAACTCTCACATCCATACATGACCACAGGAAAAACCATAGCCTTGACTAGACGAACCTTTATGGCAAAGTAATGTCTCTGCTTTTGAATATGCTATCTAGCTTGGACAAAACTTTCCTTCCAAGGAGTAAGTGTCTTATAATT
>NW_011417571.1:0-525 GCF_000754665.1 Bison bison bison | reverse complement strand
TCCACCCGGATATTCTCGAGCATCTCCCCCCAAAAAAAACCAGAGTCTGCCTACTGTATTGCTTTGTGCTCTCACCTCTGATTTCACTGGGGGCTGTCCCCCACCACCATCCCACTCTCTCTGTCAAAGAGTTAACTTATAGCTCCAATTCATAAAGTTCCTTGTCATTCTTCCCTTTAACTTCCAGCTGAGTCTCCATCTGGAGCTCGGAACCCACCATGCTTACTAATTATGCCTGGGCTGCTAAGACCCACTCGAGAAGGTGTCTGGGGTGAGGCACCTTTCGCTATTGGAGAGGGCGCCTGCGGCCTACGTAAGTGGTGCAAACTTCTTGTCTTGAAGTTTGATTGGTCTTCCGCGTAAACCAAGCTACTCAGTCTCTTTTCCCACCGAATTTTCCACTGAACTCTCCTCATACTATTATCTTGACATCTCGGATTAGCATATAAATAGTCGCCTAGGCCATCTCTCCTTCGAATACCCTGGATCAGTTGGGGCTGGTCCCCGGCAGGTGGCGACCGAACA
>NW_011417570.1:0-683 GCF_000754665.1 Bison bison bison | reverse complement strand
GTGAGCACTTCACAGGAAACCCAGGAAGTCCCACTAAGACAAAAAACTGTGTACCCCAGGGCACACCTCAGGCTGGCTGACCCTGCTTGTCAATTAGGAACACAAGGACTGAGATGAAGCCGACACCTCATTCCCCTTTCCTCCAGGGGCAAGCACCTCAGTGAGAGACCTTGGGAACCAGACGGGGATACATGATTACACAGTGTTCCTTCCAGGAAGCTGGAATCTTGTCGTAGCTCTTCATGGAAATGAATTCCAGCATGGTCTCAATGGTGACGTAAGCAGCAATGGAGGTACCAGCTGGAAAACAGATGAGAAAAGGATTTGTAAGGGCACATGTTGAGAAAGCCCTTTCCAGATGAGGCTCACACAATCTGAGCAAGCACCGCCCTTCGGGGGATACTCATCACTCAAAGGTCATCATTCTTTCTTGGGATGCCTCATCCCCATCACCCTGTATAAACCCAGACTTGGGTATTACACCTAATGAGGTGAGCATGAGTCCTAGGTTTGAAACTAGACAGCTCCAAGCGGACCAACAGCAAAAATATTCAGTGCATTCTCACAGCCTGAAGACAGGGGTTTCAGACTGGAAACTAGAACAGTGAGGACAGCTATGTGCAAACTGAGCAAAGGAAGTGGGATGGAAAAGATTCCTGGTAGGTGGTCCAGAATTAAATGGC
>NW_011417569.1:0-590 GCF_000754665.1 Bison bison bison | reverse complement strand
CCCAACCGGACTCATGTGAACTGGTCCCTCCTTGGAGTTTGGAGTTGAGCCTCTCCAATCATTAGTGACGTGGAGCAAGATGACCTTTTGGAAATGCAGATGCAATGCTCGTCACCTCCCTGCTCCAACGGCTCTCGTATTTTCCCAGCATATTGAAGATACGACCACTTCCCTTCAGGCTTGCTCCTCACGTTCTTCTCTGATGTCTTTTGCCTGGAATGCCCTCTGCACTTCTTTGGTCTTCCATCCCATAGGGCTATTTTTCGTTTCTTGAATGTCCTAAGTTTCCCTGGTCACATAGCCTTCCAAGATGCTATTTTCCCTGCCTGAAATTCTTCCTGCATCTCAACCCTGGTTTACCTAGGTTCAACCTATGGACCTCAACGAAATGGTGCCTCTGGAAAGCCTTCCCTGACACCCAGGTTTTGTGGTGAGGGAAGAGGCCCCTCTATAGGTTCTCAAAGGATCTGCCTGTGATGTATCATTAGAGTCGTCTCAGTGAAAGCAGGAACTCTGTGTCTTCTTCTCTCCGCCTTCTATTCCCTGAAACTTCTTACATGCCTCCTAGCTCATCGTAGGTGCTCAGTATT
>NW_011417568.1:0-517 GCF_000754665.1 Bison bison bison | reverse complement strand
GTCAATAGAGCAGAAATAGATGTCTTTCTGGAACTCTCCTGCTTTTTCCATGATCCAGCGGCTGTTGGCAATTTGATCTCTGGTTCCTCTGCCTTTTCTTAAACTAGCTTGAACATCTGGAAGTTCACGGTTTCACATATTGCTGACCAGTTTCTAAAAGCAAAACAAACTTTAAAAATCCTGCTGGGATCGTGATTGGGATTGCATTCAATTTACAGATCAGTTTGGAAAAACATAATATTTTAACAATATTAAGTTTTCCAATTTGTTGATGTATATTTCTGTTTTAATCCAGGTGTTCTTTAATTTTTTCTCCACTATAATTAGTAGTTTAGTGAAGAACTCTTACATTTATGCTGTTGCTTCTCTCTGAGTACCATATTTTTCATATTTTTATTTAGGATGGTTTTATGTCTCATTTTCTAAGTACTCATTGCTAAATCCCAGAAAAAACAATTGATTTTTGTATTTGACTTGTATTGGTATTCTGTAAATCTTTCTAAAAGTACCTAATAAT
>NW_011417567.1:0-544 GCF_000754665.1 Bison bison bison | reverse complement strand
GGTACTTTCAAGATGTCTTCTGCAAAACAAAGCCCTTTCGGCAAATGTGGTCATTATATCCAGGTAGGTGTTGCTGTTGTAAGTGTCACATATCAGCCAGAGGCAAATTCTGAGCTCTTCCTCTGGCAGAAACAAATTGACAAAATAAGGCAAGAAAGAGAGCTGGGGAAAACAAACCACATCAACAAGTGGAAAAAGCGTTCCTCATGAGACAAAGCTAGAGAAAAACCCAACATCCTTGTAGGCCCAAAAAACCCTCTTAGAAATGAATGTTCCATAGGGAAGAGACGAAACATGTCAAGTTCCAAGGAGAGGCAATGCCCATGGCCAGTGTAGCTTAGAGACGGCCTGACCACTCGATGAAGACACACACCAACGTAAACCCTTTGCAGACAGCAGTGACGGTCATCACCATAGTAACGTGTTTAGTCTGGGGACAACCCTGCCCTCGGGCTCCAATAAGGCGAGCAAACCTGGTTCTCTTCCTCTGCCCCCACACCATTCACTCATAATGGCAGCTCAAGGTGCTTTCGTGCCCTGCCTG
>NW_011417566.1:0-568 GCF_000754665.1 Bison bison bison | reverse complement strand
TGCAGGAGACCTGGGTTTGATTCCTGGGTCAGGAGGATCCCCCAGAGAAGGAAATGACAATCCACTCCAGTATTCTTGCCTGGAAAATCTCATGGACAGAGGAGCCTGGCAGGCTACAGTCCGTGGGGTCGCAAGAATCAGACATGACTTAGCGACTAAACCACCACCACCACAAATGATGTCACTGTCAGATTTGAGCCCGTGGCATCTAGCAATTTCTCTTTCTTTCTTTGTTAGCAGGTACTGGAGTTCAGATATGATGTTTGGCAAAATTCCTTGAAAATCTTAAGGTCTGATTACAGTTACAGGTGAACTAGTTACCATCTGGAGAGTCTAGGTTTTATAACCAATCAGAAAACTTGGAGCTCAGGTTTCAATTTTTTTTTTTTTTCTATTCAACAGATTTTTGGAGCGTCTACTGTGTACAGAAAGTACCAGGTACCATTAAAGTGCTGGGTGATGTGGGGAAATAGAAAGATGAATCAGACATGGATTTTTGTCTTTAAGAAGGAGTAAAATGGAATATCATCAATCTTTTTGCTGCACCTACTTCCAGGTGTTATAAAAT
>NW_011417565.1:0-558 GCF_000754665.1 Bison bison bison | reverse complement strand
CCACGTGATCCAGAATTCCACTCCTAGGAATATACCCCAAATAATTTTAAATCATGTCTAAAGCAAAAATAATCCTGCTTATTTAACTTCTATGCAGAGTACATCATGTGAAATGCCAGACTGGACAAAACACAAGCCGGAATCAAGATTGCTGGGAGAAATATCAATAACCTCAGATGTGCAGGTGACACGACCCTTACGGCAGAAAGCAAAGAAGGACCAAAGAGCCTCTGCATGAAAAAGTGAAAGAGGAGAGTGAAAAAGTGGGCTTACAACTCAACATTCAGAAAACTAAGATCACAGCATCCAGTCCCATCACTTCATGGCAAATAGACAGGAAAACAATGGAAACAGTGACAGACTATTTTGGGGGCCTCCAAAATCACTGCAGATGCTGACTGCATCCATGATATTAAAAGACACTTGCTCCTTGGAAGAAAAGTTATGGTCATCTTAGACGGCATATTAAAAAGCAGAGACATTACTTACCAACAAAGGTCCGTCTCATCAAAGCTGTAGTTTTTCCAGTAGTCATGTATGGATGTGAGAATTGAACTA
>NW_011417564.1:0-511 GCF_000754665.1 Bison bison bison | reverse complement strand
CCTGTCGGCTCATCTGCTTGACAATTGCCAGCTGAGCTGCGTGATCCCTGCCTGGTCACCTGCTTGATTATTGCCAGTTGAGCAGCATGATTCGTCACTGCTGAGCTCCATGCTTATTGCCTGCTGATTGCGTGGTTCGTGTCTGCTCAGCTCTTTGAGTATTGCCTCCTGAGGTCCCTGTTCGGGCGCCACCTGCCGGGGACCAGCCCCAGCTGATCCAGGGTATTCGAAGGAGAGATGGCCTAGGCGACTATTTATATGCTAATCAGAGATGTCAAGAATAATAGTATGAGGATAGCTCAGTAGGAAAATTCGGTGGAGAAAAGAGACTGAGTAGCTTGGTTTACGCGGGAGACCAATCAAACTTCAAGACAAGAAGTTTGCACCACTTACGTAGGCCGCAGGCGCCCTCTTGAATAGCGGAAGGTGCCTCACCCTAGACACCTTCTCGAGTGGGTCTTAGCAGCCCAGGCATAATTAGTAAGCCTGGTGGGTTCCGCGCTCCAGATGG
>NW_011417563.1:0-512 GCF_000754665.1 Bison bison bison | reverse complement strand
TGATCTTGGGGGTGGTGTGTCTGTGTGTGTGTGTGTGTGTGTGCGCGTGTCGGGGGGACGGGGGGTGGGGGGGCGCTACTATCACTGATAGGTATGTTCACCAATCTGTCGAATGCCAATATAAAAGTCAGTTCTTGGTTGCTGAAGGGAAATGTATGACTTGGTATTAAAAGAAAGTAATGTGGAATGAAATCGCATATTCTGAAGGCAAATGACGTCGTTCTTTCTTCCAGGTGGCAGTTTCAGGATGGGAGAAGCAAAGGAATGGGTACAGAATGGGATAAGGAGGTTGTAGGGAAAGTGGACCCCCAGAAAAGAGTGTTGTGCCTAGCGCAAGGTTTCTTGAGAGGTTGAACTGCCTTTGCTAATGGATTTTAAGTTTCTTTACCTCTTCCGTGATCTCTTCTAGGTTGACCTAGAACAGAAATCTTTTGTTAGCTTTGGCTAAGTGGAGAAGTATTATTGTTTCACGGTGACTTGTGTGATCCTACCTGACTGTTCTCAACCCTTTT
>NW_011417562.1:0-746 GCF_000754665.1 Bison bison bison | reverse complement strand
CTTTTCTTCTTGTTTATATTGCTGTGTTTGGGGTGGCCTTTCTGTATTCTGACAGCTGGTGGTTCTTCTTTATTGTGGAGGTTCCTCACTGTGGGTGGGGTTGGACGTGTGGCTTGTCAAGGTTTCCTGGTTAGGGAAGCTTGTGTTGGTGTTCTGGTGGGTGGAGCTGGATTTTTTCTCTCTGGAGTGCAATGAATTTTCCAGTACTGAGTTTTGAGATGTCAATGGGTTTGGTGTGACTTTGGGCAGCCTGTATATTGAGGCTTAGGGTATGTTCATCAGGCACTCTATCTATCGGATCTAGTCCCTTAAATCTATTTCCACTTCCACTGTATAATCATAAGGGATTTGATTTAGGTCATACCTGAATGGTCTAGTGGTTTTCCCACTTTTCTTCAATTTTAAGTCTGAAATTTGGCAATAAGGAGTTCATGGTCTGAGCCACAGTCAGCTCCTGGTCTGTTTTTTGTTGACTGTATAGAGCTTCTCTATCTTTGGCTGCAAAGAATATAATCAATCTGATTTCGGTGTTGACCATCTGGTGATGTCCATGTATAGAGTCTTCTCTTGTGTTGTTGGAAGAGGGTGTTTGTTATTACCAGTGCATTTTCTTGGCAAAACTCTATTAGTCTTTGCCCTGCTTCATTCCATAGTCCAAGGCCAAATTTGCCTGTTACTCCAGGTGTTTCTTGACTTCCTACTTTTGCATTCCAGTCCCCTATAATGAAAAGGACATCTTTTTTGGG
>NW_011417561.1:0-704 GCF_000754665.1 Bison bison bison | reverse complement strand
GTGATCAGTGCTTGATCAGCACCTCATCAGTGCATGCCAGTCACGTGATCAGTGCATGATAGCCACGTGATCAGTGCATGCTCAGTCACGTGATCTGTACTTGATCAGCCACGTGATAAGTGCCTGCAGAGTCACGTGATCAGGGCCTGCTGGGCTGCGTGATTCCTGCCGGCTCATCTGCATGACAATTGCCAGCTGAGCTGCGTGATTCCTGCCTAGTCACCTGCTTGATTATTGCCAGTTGAGCAGCATGATTCGTCACAGCTGAGCTCCATGATTATTGCCTGCTGATTGCGTGGTTCGTGTCTGCTCAGCTCTTTGAGTATTGCCTCCTGAGGTCCCTGTTCGGGTGCCACCTGCCGGGTACCAGTCCAAGCTGATCCAGGGTATTCGAAGGAGAGATGGCCTAGGCGACTATTTATATGCTAATCAGAGTTGTCAAGAATAATAGTATGAGGATAGCTCAGCAGGAAAATTCGGTGGAGAAAAGAGACTGAGTAGCTTGGTTTACGCGGGAGACCAATCAAACTTCAAGACAAGAAGTTTGCACCACTTACGTAGGCCGCAGGCGCCCTCTCGAATAGCAGAATGTGCCTCACCCTAGACACCTTCTCGAGTGGGTCTTAGCAGCCCAGGCATAATTAGTAAGCATGGTGGGTTCGGCGCTCCAGATGGAGACTCAGCTGGAAGTTCAAGGGAAGAAT
>NW_011417560.1:0-683 GCF_000754665.1 Bison bison bison | reverse complement strand
CCAACACAAGAGGCATCCTGAATTCCCGGTCATAACTCGAGAATCCCGCCGCAGCTCGAGAAAAAGCACGTGGTTCCCCCGTCATCGCAAGATGAAGCCATGTCCCGCGACAGCGTCTCAGGAGAAGTCCCACGTTAGGAATTGGAGGTCGAAACGGTCCTTGGCACCCTTGATGCGCCCCACAAAGTTCCCCGGCATCCCGGTCTCCCTGGAGGGGAACACCGAGGTTTTCCGGCACCACTTCGTCTGAGCCCCTTCTACCCTCCTGATCTCGACCGGAGGGTCGACTCCCATGCTTTGTCTGGAAGGGGTTCCCGACCTTCCGTTCGCACCTCAGGATGAGGCCGGTCTCACGACGACATTCCAGACGTGGCCTCGTGGGTGCTTCCACATTGCGAAGCACCCCGATTTCCCGGTCCCCTCTTGGTAAGAACCCGATGCCCGGACACCTCTACGAACTCCACCCTGTGAATGAAGTCAACACGAAGGGGAAAATGACTCGCCCGTGCATCGACAGGAAAAAAACCCCAGGACCCAAAACAGCTGCACAAGTGGCCTCTCTCCCCGGGGACACCTCGAGAGGCAAGCGGAGTTCCATGCCTCAACCCAAGACGAGGCCTGACTCTCCTGTCCCCAGTCTGCAGAGACCCTGCGATCGGAGTCTGAAATCAGAGGAACCCTGA
>NW_011417559.1:0-627 GCF_000754665.1 Bison bison bison | reverse complement strand
CTTTTAGGAAAATCTTTCACCTCTTTACCACTGACTTGGATGTTAGCTGTGGGCTTGTCTTATATACCCTTTAGGATGGTCCACGTTTAACCACTGTATTGAGAGATTGTACCAAAATTGATGTTACACTTTGTTGAAAGCTTTTTCTGCAATTATTGAGACGATCACATGATTTCATTCTTAATTTTGCTCATACTGTGTATCACAGTGATTGATGTGCAAATATAAATGATGCTTGCAGGCACAGAATAAATTCCATTTGATCATAGTGTATGATTCTTTTTAATGTGTCTTCAATTTGGTTTGCTAATATTCTTTTGAGGATTTTTACATCCGTGTACACCAGGGTTAGGGTTCTCTGGTGGTTCATATGGTAAAGAATCTGCCTGCAATGCGGGAGACCAGGGTTTGACCCCTGGGTCAGGAAGAGCCCCTTGAGAAAGGAATGGCTACACACTCCAATATTCTTGCCTGGAAAATTCTGTGGACAGAGGACCTGGTGGGCTACAGTCCATGGGTCACGAATAACTGGACATGACTGAGTGACTCACACTTACAAGAGTGCTTCTTGACATTCTTAATATCTAAATTTAAGATTTTATCTCAGTCAAAAATTACAGCCTAAGG
>NW_011417558.1:0-682 GCF_000754665.1 Bison bison bison | reverse complement strand
GCCTCGAGCACCCGGGATTCCCAGGTGGTCTCCCATCCAAGATACTAACCAGGCCCGACCCTGCTTAGCTTCCGAGATCAGACAAGATCGGGCGCCTTCAGGCTGATACGGCCTGAGACGGTGGCGTTGGCTCGGGGCGCCCTAAGAGACCCTTGCGCTTCGCTCCCTTTCGCTCTGCCCTGCAGGTCGGGCCAACGGGCCGCACCTCTCGTCGCGGGGCATGCTGTACTTGAGCCGCACGACCCGCGACCCGACTCCAGCCTGCTGACGCCAGCCGCCCCCCCCCCCGACTCGGCCAACACCAGACCAGCAAGCGCCTGGCCGGGCCCGGGGGCCCGAGGGGCTTCCAGGACCCCCCATTGACCGGGAGGGCGTGCGTGCGTGCGTGCGTGGGCGTGGGGCCTGGGGGCTGGGCTGAGGGGTGCGGAGGTCTCGGCGCCCTCCCACCCGCGGCCACTGCAGACCCAGCCGCGCTCGCTGAGCCGGGCTCCCCCCGATCCCATTCGCTGCTCAGGCCCGCGCGGCCCCGGAGGTGTCGGTCTTCGGCACCCGCCGCCTCCCAACCCCCGCGGCCCAGGGGCCTCTGAACCTCCTGCGGGCCTAGACGCAGCGAAACTTGAGCGCCCAACTTGCCCGGCACCTGTCCGGTGCCCAAACCCACCAGAAGCCAGGGAGGCGCCTC
>NW_011417557.1:0-591 GCF_000754665.1 Bison bison bison | reverse complement strand
CAGCTGTGAAGAGGAAAGAAAGCCGGCAGAATCCCAGAAGAGACAATGACAAAAGTGGGCCCTGGGGGCTTAGTCAGCAAGGCCTTGCAACAAAAGATACTAGCAATTCTATTCCAATTCACACTTTCTGTACAGAAAGTGATTCCTTTCATCTTTCTCAGCTTAGATTTACTTATCTGGACACACTATACATATACATAGCATTTTGCGTTTCCAATTCACAAATTAAAGGTTGCCTCAAACACACTGGCTACAATGGGTAACCGGAGGATATTCTTTTTGTCTTCTTTCAGAGTTTTCCAAAGACTGCATTATAAGGATTAGCACTCACTACCTCTGAAGCTTCTTCTCTCAAGGAAATCATCATCTTGTAAGAGAGCAAAGTACACACTGAGAGCATATCACTGCTCAAAGTGCTAGATTCCTTTTCCCAAAAACTCATGTGGGTTTTGGCCTTTTGTTTTCCATATCTTGTTTAAAAAATAAATTCATTCTCAGGATACTGTTTTCTGGTTGCTAAAGCATCAGTTCAGTTCAGTCGCTAAGTCGTGTCCGACTCTTTGCGACCCCGTGAATCGCAGCACGCCAGGC
>NW_011417556.1:0-512 GCF_000754665.1 Bison bison bison | reverse complement strand
CCCGATGCCCGGACACCTCTTCGAACTCCACCCTGTGAATGAAGTCAACACGAAGGGGTAGTGACTCGCCCGTGCATCGTCGGGAAAAAACCCCCAGGTTCCAAATACCGCTCGACAAGTGGCCTGTCTCCCCGGGAACACCTCGAGAGGCAAGCGGAGTTCCATGCCTCAACACAAGACGAGGCCTGACTTCTCCTTTCTCAAGTCTGCAGGGACCCTGGGATCGGAGTCTGAAATCAGAGGAACCCTGAGGTTCCTGCCTCAACTGGAGATGAGGCCCTCTTCCAATGCACCAAACCCAGTGGAGTGCCGAGAGGCCCCTCCCACCTCCAGTTTCCCTGACTTCTCAGAGCCACCATGAAAAGCTCCCTGAGGTCACCTGCACAAGTGAAGGGAAGCCAGGGTTTATGCCTCAACCCGAGAAAGACCTCGAGAGACCTTCTTCAACACGTCTCGAGGCCAGATTCCCCTACCATGACTTGAGAGCAATGACGCGCTCCCCCTCGCCACTC
>NW_011417555.1:0-608 GCF_000754665.1 Bison bison bison | reverse complement strand
GGTCAGAGCAGGTGTGGGCCAAAGGGGAGGTGGGGTGCCAAGGGGAAAGCAGAGCAGGTGCATGCCCTGCCCTGGGACCTGAGAGCGGGCTCCAGGGGGACCCTGGACGCCCCAACCCCAGACAGCCGATCCTGTCCTAGTCAGCTCCACACCCTCGCGTCAGCACTGCCTTCCCCACATACGGGAGTTTTCCAGCTGCTGGGGATGAGCCCTGAGTGTCTGCAGAGCAGCGGGCGGCCGGTTGCTATTGGAGCCAGGAGGGCAGTGCCCTCCGGGGGCCCTTTTGCTGTGAAATTGCCGATCTTCCAAATGGACAGGCTTTGGCTCGTCTGACAGAGTGAGCTCTCTTTTCTCTAACAGCACTCTTCTTCCCCGTGTGTTTCAGCCGACCCCACTTGGGCAGCGCCCGGACCTCAGGTTCCCTGTGGCGGACCGGCCGGCAGACTCCTTGGGCAATGGGGCGGTGCTGTGGTGCCCCCAGAAAGGCCGGCTGGCAGCGCTGCATGATGAGCCATCCGAGGCAAGGACCCCGCCACCCCCTTCCCATCCCTGGTTGGCACCTTGTGAGGCACCTGCCCCCTCACACTGTGGTCCTGAGGTGGGTTTGG
>NW_011417554.1:0-628 GCF_000754665.1 Bison bison bison | reverse complement strand
CATTCTGTCTAACCACTTATTTTTATGAATTCCTGGTTACACAGGTCAATGAAGTAGAAAAAGAATCAGAAAGAATGTTTGTGTGCATTCTGGCAGGACATTTTACCCAAAAAATCTATTTTGAACATTTGAATGATGAGTATTCAAAACATGTCTGCAAGATTTTGAGATGGATTCTGCATTAAATCTTTAAGATATTGATTTTTTTAAAATCTTCCAGTCATGTTTTTGCTAACTGAAAAGTTCCTTTAAAATTGAAACACGCTTTTAAAACAACATCATATTTTTCTTGTCATTTCTCCATAGTCAAGGATTGTCATGCTGTAGTTCTCAGGGGTGTTGACCAGGAAAATAAACTAGAAAATATTATTCTCTGTGTGAGGTGCTCACTGCACTTATCTATAGCCCCTGTCTAAACAAACCAATCATTTTTTTTATTCTTTTACCATTTCTGTAGACCTTTCTCTCAAAGTGGAACTTCTTACTTATTGACTCATTTAAATAAGAGTCATATTAATTATATTTTCTCTTTTAGTATATGGAAAGTAAGAAAAAAATGATGAAGTGAAGTATTGGTAGCTAGTTTTTAGGCAACGAGACAAATCTTGAATTACTTGTTGCCATTAAC